>NW_014555716.1:663990-695524 GCF_001313825.1 Dinoponera quadriceps
GGGGGGGGGGGGAGGGAGAGAATGGCGCGCGTGTGCGTTCAAAAGCCGCGATTGACATAGGTAGCGACCGACGCACGCATACATGGCGCACACGTCAAGCGCAAAGCTCGTGGAGCTTTCGCCGCACAAAGAGAAGCGCGCGCTCGCGTACTTGCTCGCTCGCTCGTGTCACATGCGGCCTATCGAGCCGAGACCATTGAAAAGCCCGACAGCGTCAGATGCAGAAGACACTCGCGGGAGATTTCATCGTCGACGGGAAACGTCAACGATCGCGATTACCGGCCGTTTAAAAGCGAGATAAGATACGGCGGGGCTGCGCGGGTCCGCGCCCTCCGGGATCCGCGGACTGACGGCAAGCAAAATTGATCGATTTCGTCGTTTCGATACGCTCGCGTATTCTGCTCGACTATTTTTTATATCAATACGCACGTTCAATGTCGCGGCAGACATCGATGCTCGGCGCTGTGACAAGCGCGGCGTCTTATTGGGTTCCACAGAAATGTGAAATATTGTTATGCCCTGCGAAATATTCGAAATAAATCGTACAGATTTATAAGACAAATATATAAAGTGAAAAGAGAGAATATTATGAATGTGAAGCGTATAATTTTGATCGCGCCCGCAAAAGTGACTTTACCGGCCGATGAAGGAGCGACGAGACGAAGGAAAAGATGAATGGAAACACGCCTGGATAAATGCGTCTGTAATCACGTTTGTTCGCGTCGTGTCTAGCGATGCAATTGTCAATTGAACTTCTGCACGATCAATGGGACTCATACGTGGACAGTCAACGTGTTAAACATGAATATTCCGCTTCGGGGGGGGGGGNGGGGGACGAGAGACTTTCCCGACGGAAAAGTGACGGGGGAAGCGAAAGAGAAGAAGGATTCGGTACTGTGGCGATTTTACACGCGGAGAAAACGGGGGGGAGGGCCTCGGGTATATCCAGCCAGATGGAACGTCGTTGATAACGCTTCATTTCGCGGCGGGGAAGCCCCACGCTCTTCTCACTTCATAATGGATACTCGAAAGATTACCCTCCGCGCCGTTAATTGACAAGACTCGGCCGGCTCTCTTTTCAGTCCTGCTCGCCGGCATCATCCGGCGAGCCCGTCAAGGCGGGCGTACCGTCTCTCTTCGCTACCTCAAAACTATCTCGATCTCTCGTCGCCGGTGCCTGAATGGCGGAATTCCATTAATTCGGCCGGAAGAAGGCTACGAGGAGAGCCCCGTGCGGCGCCGGCTCGGAATCCGCTTTCGTGTAAACGGTTCCTCCTCTCTCTCTCTCTCTCTCTCTCTCTTTCTCTCTGTCTTTTCAATTCGTATTTTCCGCGGACTTTAGGACGCGACGCCGGCAAAGCAGCGTCAAAATTTTCATACCAGCTATCACGAGATAATTCTCGTGTGAATTCGCTTCTCACGACGCTTTGGAAGAATTTCAGATTACTTAAGTGTACTGTGGACACTCGATTTCAACGCGTCGATGTATTACACGGCGCAAGACGACGAGTGGAAGCGACATAGCGCGAAAGCGACACCTGCGACTCCGCGATTTGACTTCCAGGCGGGTGAAATAGCTCTCAGGCTTCATCGAAGACGAGCGGATTTGCTCCGACCCCGGATTGCGCACCTTATCCGCCGTAATACCGCTGTTCTCCATTGACAGGCAGCGGTAACAGCGAAAACGAGCGGAATCCCTCGAGAGAGAGAGAGAGAGAGAGAGAAGAACAGATTTCGCGAAGCGCGCGATTTCCGCGCAGACAGGAAATTGAGCGGTTCGTCGGACGAATATTATTCTGCGGCGCGCCGTTCCTCGTTCGCTCGTAGCCTCCATCTTACGCTTCGGCATCGACAGATGACGAGAGCGCGCGAAATTCTCGTTAATTCGGCACCTTGGAAATTTCACGCGTTCAAAAGGTGCCTAGACGAAAAAAAGAAAAAATTCCGTCCGGTGCAGCCGAATTTTCCATTGCTCGGGGATCAGACGAAAACTCGGTTGTGGAAACAGAAAGATTCCCGCAGGAGGTTTCCACCCAGTCGATTGCTCTCGGTCGTCTCATCCGGGATTTAACGCAGCTGAATGTTCACACGAACATTCGCAGTCGTGATAACAGAGATATTATTTCTTCCCACCGAGTTTTCACTTTTCTCGCCGTATCGAGCTTTTATCCGGCCTATATTAAATCTATTTAGTTCTACATGAAGTTTTCGAAAGTCTTCTATCGTGCTCCCTTGGATGCTACAAAATGAGAAGTCATTTCTGTTTTTCTCCATATGAAAACTTCATGTAGAACTAAGCAGACCCAACGCGGGACTGAGCAAAATTTCGGCTCGGATATGCGGGAACTAGATTCTTTTTTTCCGCGTACCACCCAAGGAAACTTGAAAATAACGACACACTCTCTGATAATTCAACCCGACGTTCATTTACGACCATCGATTTCAGTCTCGCGGACGCATCGGTATTCCCGGCTGTCCACTCATAGGCACCTTCGTTCACTCGTCCCGATGATCGCTAGATTCCGCTTGTCGGTTTATCTCGATATCGCGGATATACGTCTTAATTCCCGCGAGCAAGCGTTTACGCGTACTCGATGATTCACGACTGCTGTCACTCGACCAAACGCGGAGGATCGACGCGGCTCATCGACGTCGTTATGACGTAGTTATGCGCTTTTTTCACTTGTCCCATCAGATTTTTAATTTTGTCTTAAATGTATCCATTCTAGATTAAATTATTATAAATTAGCCTAAGGTTAGTCGATTAATTCGATACCTTCGTCCTCAAGCACGTCCGGAGGTAACGTTTTTGCCCTATGTCAAACCTTTAGTTCTACAACACAATAGAAGCTGAGATAGCAAGATAAATTTAACTTTAATGATATTATTTATTCCTGCTTTGATCCTAATGGTGTCTTAAATTCGCTGTTTTTAGCCTCAAAATAGATTGTTTTACAGTAACATTAAAACTAAATCTGTACTAAAGGTTCACAAGAGAAGTTAATAAGTGTCAGTGTCGTAAAAGTAGATTTTTACTGGTCTGTAAGTTACCTCTAAGTAGGCGCAAGCTATCTTTAAGAGCGTCAAAGTAGCATCCAAATTACGAATCTTGATAGAAACGAGATCTCTTGCAAAAATCAAGATCTCGTTTACGAAGAATTATTCCGTCATCGCCGGAATTTCCATCAGCATTATCGGGACAAAAATGACAAATCAAAGACGGAAGAAGCCGTCGAATAATTGTGGGTCCGATTCAACGGACATCGCACAATTAAAGAGCTGAAAGATAGAGAAAGAGAGAGAGAGAGAGAAAGAGAAACGGGTACGACGAAGAAGCGCAGAATAAATTACGACACGATTCTCCGATAGACGACTCGCGCGCAATAAATATTACACGCTGAACGCAACCTCGCGCCATAATTTCCCGGTCTGGAGCGCCTTCGCAGGTGTCGTTAACCCTCGGCTCGGTTACACCTGCGTCGGCACGGCGCGCGCGGCGCAGTCGGCACGGTGCCGCGATCGCGTCTAACGAGCGTCTGTCAATCGGCGATCCATAATCGCGATACCGATCTGCCCGTTATTAAATCATCCGGCGCAACGGGAAAACGACGGCGCACGCGCGTCGCAATTAATCGACTCGTTTTCCGCGGGGTTATAGAGTTTCTCGACGATGACTCAACATCGCGGACGACGAATCATCGTTGTCAACCTTGAATCCGACAACGAGCGAGATTGCGTATTATTTTCATGCAATCCCGTCATTTCTTTTTTTCTTCATTTTTAATCCTTCACCTGTAATGAAATTTGGATAACACTTTGACGTTCTTAAAGATAATTAACGCCTCACACGGATAGCCTACAGATTAGCAAAAACCTACATTGACGGATACTGCACTTGTCAATTTCTCCCATGAATCTTGAATTCCGCAAATTTCATTTTAGCGCTCCCTTGAAACTATTTTTGCGCCGACGTATTCTTGACTGGAAGAAAAAAGAGAGGAAGAAAACGTGAAGGGGATAATGTTCGACTAATGCGGCAAAACGCGTGCGGCGTGTGTCGCACGCGAAACGCGGCACGCCGCGAGAATTGAATTTCATTTGCATTTGGCCGTGCCGAGACACCTGCGCGAGCGACGTTATTTGCGCCGACGTCGTCGTCGTCGTTGGCAACAATTTGACGACACGAGAATCCCTCAGTTGACGATCCTGTAATTGCGAAAACGGCCGTCGATATCAATCTCGGGCGCGTGCGCGCAAATAAACGATTTGACAGCTGAGGAACGGTCAATCGTATGGCGCGACTGACAGTAATCGTCC
Source organism: Dinoponera quadriceps (assembly GCF_001313825.1). Taxonomy (NCBI): domain Eukaryota; kingdom Metazoa; phylum Arthropoda; class Insecta; order Hymenoptera; family Formicidae; genus Dinoponera; species Dinoponera quadriceps. Next base: position 668,308 of record NW_014555716.1, read on the forward strand.
GGCAAACGACTCGTTTTCCGCACGACACTTTCCCCGTCGGGACGACTCCCCGATGCATCGAATTCCGCTAATAACACGCTAATAACACGCGCATCACGACGATCTCGAGCTTCTTCCTTAGCTGCGGATCTCCCGCGTATCTTCCGCGTGTATCGTAGAAACACCTCGGCGAGCAGTGATCTACGAAACTTGATCTCGCCATCGAGATTTCTTTCCACCCCGTAAAAGCGACACGGTACCCCCAAAGATTCGAAGGAATATCGGGAATTATCGCGCGGGAGCGGATCAATTTCGCGGAGGGAGAACGAGGTTTTGTCATCGAGCCGAGTCCAGCGGAATTACAATCAAGCCGGATTGCAGTACCGATGGATATCGCCGTGATAAATCTGCCGTTTTAATACGGCCCCTCGCAAATATTTGTCACAAACATCCTCGATAATGCGACGGCCGCTCCTCTTTGTGAGGAACCGTTACCGTAAGCATGGCGGTACCACCGTGTTACCCAGCGCGCCCCGTCCTTTCAGGCGTTAACACGTATGTTGCGTTAATGTTAACACGCATACATCGGCTTAATAGCGCGTCGGATGGACGCCGGGCGCAACGGAGTGCGCCGATGCAGCGCGATCGAATGCACGACACACCGAGGAGCGCAATTATTCTCCTCTCCTCCCGCCCGCACGTCCCTCGGGGGAATATCGGGCCGGCATCTTTCGCTTAAAATCAGCCCGCGGATCCACCGCCGCGGCGCCCGCTATTACCGGCTCCTATCTCCGCCATCGACCATAAAAATCGTCCACCCGCGAAATGGATTCCTGCGCGCGGGGGTGAGCGGAACTCGGCGCAAGAAGTAAGAACACCGCGGAAATAAGAGCGCGGGATCGCCGCTCGTGCCCCGAGAACCGGAGCGAGAGAGAGAGAGAGAGAGCGAGTCGCGTCCGAATCTCGATTTCAAAACGTCCCCGATTCCCCGGACTTTCCACCGACGTTTCTTGATACAACGTACACTAATATTTCCGCACGGGCGACAAAACTGAGAGGACGATTACAAGTGTGCGGCCGCGTTGGAGGATCATTTTCGCGACGATCGAGGAAACGAAACACTCCGCGGCCGGAGATCCTCCCGGAGGACTCTCTTCGCGTGCAGATTCGGATCTCCCGAAATTCGAGCAAATTTCTCCAAACACCACGGCCATATATAATGCACGAGTGCACCCGGCGCTCTTTCGTACAGGAGCGCGACTCGACCGAGCGGGGGGAGGAGTGCGGCGGCAACAACGGCCGACGGGAGGGAGAACGTGGGTGGAAGGGACACCGAGGGAGGAGGAGGGGCCCGAAGGGGCTTACTAGAGCGTTGAAAATTGAAAATTCAAAATGGCCGATATTTCCGGCCGACGGGACCGAAACAAAAAGTCGCCCGGCGTTCATTATGACATGCATCGCTGTACGCGCGGCTGTGATTTGCACTGTTTCGTTGCAGAACGCGTGGGTATCGGCAATGCGACGGGGACGGGCGAAAGCATGAGGTACACGTGTGCGTCTGTATGCACGTGTGCGTGCACCTGTGGGTGTGCACATGTTCCGAATCGTATCGAACGACGGTCAACGTGGAAGCCGAGGAGCAGCGATACCGCCGCCGGGATGTCAATATAAAACATGTCGGCGAGCGAAGAAAGAAATGGATTTCGGCTGGGCACGCTTCGACGGGGGAGTCGCGCTCGACGTCCGCGTGTTTCGCCGATTTTTCCGTCGGAACGAGAGGGTCACATTTATCTCTTCGTATAAAATTCAAGATAAACGTAAAATTCAAACTATTGCATCGCCAGCAGCTGCGATTAGGCTCTTGACGAACCGTTCTGTCTGTTTTGTCGGCCTCAGAGCCGATGTAAATATGTAGTTGAAAGGACCTGACTTTGTCCAACTCGATGTAACCCTCGTCACCGTACGTCGTCCGGATATTCGGAGGATGTTTCGCCGTTATCGCGCGAACAAGCGCGGTTTACCTGCCCGGACGATCGCGAGATCGCGATTATCTCCAGGGCGTTACGATCCTGTGCACCGTTCCCTCTCGCCCGGATAACTCTTATCTCTCGTTATCAATTAACGCGATTCCGCTCGCTCCCGCTCGTCACTCGCTCGCCGGCCGACCGTCCTCTTCTCCTCCATCGTTTCGCCGTCCACCGCAAGCAAGACGAGCGTTCGCGCGGCATTTATTTTCTCCTGCTGCATCGAGCGACGTGAGGTGGCTTCCATGGAATCTCCGGTGTCCACACACGGTCGATTAGCCGATCGAGTCGCAGGTTGGCTTTCCGTCAATACAAGATAAAAGCGCACCGCCATCCATTGCACGTTCGCACGAGCGAGCGAACGAACGAACGGGCCACCCTCTCTCGTTTCTTCCTCTCCTCTTTTACTCTCTTTTCACCGGTGTCCCCGTGATTTTTGCACAATGTGCGGCCGGGCCGGTCGGCATTGTTTTAAAATTATCAACGCGTCGCACAATCGGCCGTCGCCTCGCGTGGATGGACAAAAGACGAGCGCGGTGCTCGTTGGTGCCGCTGATGCCGGTGCAGTCGCATGCATGCACACGCTGTGTGTCGCCTCTTCCTCCCTCTCCCCTCCCACCCTGCCTCCTCTCTCTTTTCCTCTCGTCGAGAGGAGTCCCCCCCCCATAAGTCTCCTACACCTACTCCTCCTCTTCCTTCTCCTCCTCCTCCGGGGGCTTTTCTAACGTGTCGCGAGTGTGTCGCTGTGATTGCGGTGTGTACGGACACGCTGCCTCGAGAGCGGAAGCGCATGAAGAAATGTTTAATATCGACGAGAGAGCCCCGTCCCTCTCTTGCCTCGGCAATGCGCGTCTCGTACTTCTCTCTCCCTCACTCTTTCACACACACACACACACACACTCCCTCTCTCTCTCTTTCTCTCTTTCGACGCTCCTCTATGAATCTTCACAGGAACACAGAGTACGGTAACGCGTATATACGCGAGCTGTACGCTGCGACACGATACCATTCGCTCGGCTGACCGTCTCCGCCACCCAACCGCGTTCAACCTCGTCCTCCCCTTTCTCCTTCTCCTCCTCCTCCCGCGCAACCTCCTCCTCTTCTCTCGCTTCTCGTGCCTTTTCTCCGTGTCGGTGCACCTACTTCTAACACACACCCTTCGTACACGCGCGTGTGGTACACTCGGAGCGAGAATACGCACACAACACGGTGACCCCCCTCCCTCTAACGCGCCTCCGGTCCTCCCGTGGTACGCGTTCACACGCGTGTAAAGCACTCCTCTCCGCATACATTCGTAAACGCGCGCAATGACACCATCGGCCACCCCCGCTGTCCTCGCTCTTTCCTTCGCGTGTGAGTCTGTGTGTGTGTGTCTGGGCGCTCGTGTGCGACACAAAACGCCGTCCTCCTGTTTTGCATGCGTATCTCCGGCTCAATGGGGCTTTCCACTCGGTGGAATTGAAAAGCCACGCCGTACGTGCGCGCGGGTGGACGCACTCCTCGTCGCGAATAAGCCGGGACCGACTGTTGCACTCGGCCCGATTGCCTCCGCCGCGCCGATTTATCGAGATCGCGACGCGCTCCGTGAGATTCCACGAAGGGTAGCATCAACTTGAAAAATTCCCATCGCGATCCTCCCCTTCCCTCTCCATTCTTCGTCATCTCCTCGTGAAATTTCATATCCGCTTTGAGGAGAAAGGAGAAACGATATGCGATTAAACTCGTCCGTACTTGACGATTTTTCTAAACGATCGCAGTGACTTGGATGATTCCTCGAGAGGTACAAAGTCTCGAGTGTCACTCGAGCTCGTGTTTACGCGTGACACGTGGCACTCCGCATGCGGCAGGTGGTGGAAGCAAATCAACGGCCGTCGATGAGCGAAATTCGGGAGAGATGGAACAAGGGAGAGAGTGAGAAAAAGAAAGAGAGAGAGAGAGAGAGGAGGCGAAGTACACATCGCGGTAAAACGCGAGCATTAGCCGAGCGATTACGTATTTAAATGCGGTTCCGGTGATCAGCTGCTGCCCACTTTTCGACAATGATCTCCGGCCGGCGGCTACCACGCGATTCCGTCGGCCCCGAACGAACGAAACAAAACAGGCGGGCTCGCGCGCAATTATGCGCTCTCCGGCTGATTACGCGGCGATTAAATAGCGACGAACCTGCTCGGCCGGAAATCAGTCCGCATATTTTTTTGCCGACATCTCGGCCGTCGTAAACGACAACTGCCCCGGCGAAACTTCGTTTACATATTCGCATTTGCATATTTACACGTGTCTCTCGCAGCGAAATAAGAAGGAACGCGCGTCCCGCCATGTGAAATATTAATTTCGTGGATTGCATTATGCTAATGATTGTAAAAATTCAAACGAATGCGCGCACGAGGAAATGAAGGAACGCGCGAATGTAAAGGACGGCAAGCGCGGGGGCACGTATACGTTGTTGCTTATATTTCTCGAAGAGGCTCTCGTCCTCTCGTTTCTTCCTATCTCGGTGTTCGGGCCAATTTGTAAAGGTAAGTATGAGATATTCCGATCGACAAAAAGAAATAGAGAAAGGGAGGAAAAGGAGAAAGAGCCATGGTATATTCGAACGGAGGCTGCTCGACTCGTTATCGGCCGTCGTATATCTAACAAGTTCGATTCTTCCTGCATCCCGAACGGGAGAGAAAGAAACAGGCATGGTAGTATCCTCGCGCTAAAAGGGAGGCAGATGGAAAACTGATAGCTCCGAGCTCGAGATGAATCGCGCTTACTATCACTTTACCGAGGATGAAACGCATGATTCTCCCGGCGCAATGTGTCTATTGTCTCGCATCAAATTCTCGCGTTGAAGCGGAAAAGAAACTCGCCCAGCTGAACGGAACAACAGTCGCTCTCTTACGCGAGACACTTAAAGTGGCAGAATTAATAACGCGACGCCGTGAAGCCGAATCTAAGGTTTTCGTGGAAGAAATCCCGCGGTCGTGGGAGCACTTTTACGTATTCCCGGAGGCGAACGGGGAAGTAAGGAACGCGCCCGACCACGACGATGACGACACTCGACTCGGAATTTCGGCCATATGTTGAACGTTTAATTCTATAATCCCGGTAGAAATTTCACCTCGATCAGTCACGAGGTAATAAATTTGCGTCTAACGTCGCTGCCAGCCGGTAATGTAACCCCCTTTTCTAGTTAATAGCTAGATAATAGCTAGAATGAATAAGTTAGCTGACGGTTGAAGAAAAACAATTACAGTTACGAGATGAAAAATTATAACTGATGGTTAAGCAAAAGAAATTACGAGTCACGAGGTGAAAAGTCGTAATTAGTTACCGGACGGCGGTGTGATATATTCATTTCTGCACTTTTAAGATTTTTATGAATTAACGTACCGTCAATTTCGGTTCGTCACGTCGTTTTGAAATGTTCGTGGGTGAGTACACAGTAGCTCGATTATATATGTTAGAAAAAACATCTATTCTATCACATTTGATATATAATGGTTAGACAACGATTAGATCGCAAAACCGATTTCACATTTTAGCGAACAGTCAGTCGGTAGGGAGCTAATAACGAGCTGGAAAATTCAATCTAGCCTCCACCAGCTAGCTACCAGCTAGCTTCCGACTCAGATCGGCTTGATATATTTCCACCCGCGAATACATTAAGATAACACAATAGGTTTCATATATTTACAATTCTAATGATATAATTTATTCCTACTTTGAACCTGACGACGTCTCGGATTTCCGGCTTCTCTGTTTTACCATCAAAATAGGTTGTTCGAGGTAGCATTGAGATTAAATCTGTCGAATTATAGGTTCGAGAGAGAAGTTAATAAACATCGGTATCGTCCAAGTAGGTTATTATCGATCTACAGTATCGCCTGAACCAGGCGCGAACTATTCTCAAGAGCGCGAGAGCAGCATCGAAATTTCGTCTCGGGCTGGGCGGGGAAACGATAAACGAGGAACGAGAGGAACGGCAGAAGCGCAGGAGCGAGTCTGGTAGCGTGTCCGACGGGCGTTTAAATGTTGCTGCCTCGAGACAGGCGGTAAGGACCCCTGGAACGAGCTAATTATGAAATTATGATAATTCCCGCGTGGTCGCCGTTCCGCGTCGGCGCGCCGCGCCGCGCCACGCCGTCCTCGTCGATGCCGCAACGACCGCTTTGGAGTTCATTTTCGCCTCCGCAAAGTGGAAAAGAATTGCGCGCCCGGCGAAATGAAGGAATCAACGAGGCGCTTCTATTAGAAGCGCGTCGCTCGCGGCTGAATACAGCGCTTGATAACATTATGCCTGGAATTGCTAATTCTGAGGAATTATTTTGAACGGAAGGCTCCCCGCCGACTATCAGCGCCCATCGATCGCCCGGTTCCCTCATCCACCGGGCGAACGGAGCCCTGACGTTTTAATTGCGTTTCGCGAAAATCCGAGACTCATCGTTTTATTTATGCCGAGACGGCTAGGTAGGTAGGTAGGTAGGTAGGTAGATAAGTAGGTAGGTATCTGCGCGCGATCGCATGGCGGAATTGCCGGGTCGTCGCTTGTGTGTGAGAAAGAAGTTACGTGTAAGGACGCAACAGTACGCGTCGCGAATTCGCCGTCGTGATCGCGCCAAGTGTGCCGATTTTCTTTCTGTTTTTTTCCTTACCGTCGGAAGCGAGATAGCGAGTGAATAAGGGATTCGATTTTTGTCAACCGAATCCACGATGTTTCCGTCGCGAAAATCTTGTTTTCTTTTCGCAAACATGAAAAAGAAATCAAACAGAATCGAGAAGTCGAGACCGAGCCGTTTTCGAGCGACTCTCCCGGCTCGAAGAGGCAGAAACACACGAGGAACCGGCTCGGATGTATCAATCATAAACCTGGGGCGTGACGCATCGTGGAAAATTCAGGCGGACGGCGCGCATTCCGCGGGTTGCATTATTCCGTTTAACTCACGGATAAAAATAACAGCGGGACGAGTTCGCGGATGCGTTCGCGTGACCGCCGGTCTCGGCTGGCTAGCTCCGCGCCGCGCCATCCTGACTTCTTCAACCTCTACCCGCCGTCTCTCCACCCACCCAACCGGCCGGGGCTTTCTCGTTGTTTCAAGCCGTTCTCCAATTCGCCATTCCGGCTACCACCACGACCGCCACCTCTCCGCGCCGTCCGTTCCGTCTCTTCCCGGCCATCTCCGCGGTTGAACTTCGCCACGCGAACTTTCACAAGCTCGCCTGCTCGCGCACTTTCCGCGGCTTTCCCGGCCGCGCGAAGAAACGAAGACCGTGGAAACCGCGGAAATCTCGCCGTAACTTCGCGCCGAGAGAGAAAGACGGGGAATCGAGGCGGCATAGCCGGAATAATGGCGAAAGCCGGATATTGCGTCGATCGCGAGAGACGATATCGTGGAATTGTTACGAGAAGATGATATTGCAGCCCCGGTCGAATACTCCACGCCGACGGAAAACTCTCGGCCACTTTCGTGGCCGGGACGCTCGTCGCGATCTTCGCCACGCGAAAACACGTGTCCCCCCCAGTTAGAACTTTGCCCCGCGTTAAACCTTTGGCCCCGCGATACGGTGGGAGCTAAGATAGCTAAATAATATCGCATCCGCCCATCCTGGGTCGATTGTACTTGCGCTCCGGGCGAACGAAACGAGTACGTCGTGTATACTGTACCATTCTCTCGATCGAGAATTACACGATTTTAGCCTTACACATGTATAAGTAAGTTTTAAACCGTTATAATTAGAGCCATTATAACGCTATCATTATAATTCGAATTACTCATGCGACTTTCAACCTTATGAGTTATGTATAAGGCTGAAAATCGTATAATTTCCCGTCTAGGGAATGGTACAGCGCCTGGTATAATAGCTTTAATATTTACTAAGTCTAATGACCACGAAATCTTTCTTTTATACAGTAAAAGCTGTCACTATCGGAACCATCTCGTGGCAATGTTGCCGTTTCTTCAGAATACCCGGCGAGTCATAACTGCACGAACATATAAATTCATTATGCGTGATTGAAAATTTTCAGTCATTAGTAATAAATGTTCAAGCTGTCAGATACTGTATAAGCACACACGACGCCGACTGTACGGCAAAATTCGACAATTCAAGATATCACCTGGGCAACAGCCAGTCAACAGAAGACAAAAGAGTGACACATGAGAACCGTCGCGCCGAGGCAGACGTGTAACAGAAAATACGAGCTGCTAATACCATTTCTCTCGTCATTCTGTCTTCGCATTCCTAATTACTTAACTGATTTCTTCAATCGCGTTCTTTGAATTATTGCAGTAAACGAACGCGGAAGCGTCGGGCGGAGCGTAACGATAGCTTCAAATCTGACGATATAATTTACTCCCATTTTTTCACCACGATGCTGTCTTAAATTTCCTGTTTTTGCTGTTTCAGTCAGAATAGAGATTGTTCAAGGCGGTATTAAAATTCAATCTACAGAATTAAAAGTTCAAAAGAGGGAAGTTAACAAACATTAATATCGTCAAAGTATATATTTGTTAGTCTATAAATCATCGAAGTTGGCACAAGCTGTTCTCACGAGCGTCAGAGTAGCATTAAAACTACCGCTCGTCCGGGGTGTTCTTCATTAGACTTCGAGAGATCGCACGCCGACTCTTCGCACCCTCCTGTCCCTCCCCGTGAAGGTCTCTTCCGTCACGATTACGGCCGCTTGATAACGAATCGTACACAATAACCGAAATGTACCGCGGTGATGGGTATCGCGGCAACCTCTCGCGCGGGGGTTGGGCTGGTTGCGCACTTAACAAGGGGCGTAACAAAACCCGAAGTATGTTGCGAGCTTTCCGAGTACCACTCGAGTGCCTCCTCCTCGCCCTTCGAGGCGGAGGATGACTTATCGACGATGCAAACACGCGGAAACGGACGTGCACCACGCTCAACAGCCCTCCGCTCTCTCTCTCTCTCTCTCTCTCTCGTCTTCTCTCCTTCTCGCCCTTTCTCCCTTCCTCTCGGCCCTCGTCCGCGCATTATGTAAAGCGCGACGGTTTATTTCGGCACGAGAGCCACGTCTAGGCTTATCAGATCGCGTGCTCACGAGCCACCAGGCTGAACTGTGTAGTACGATGTAGGCCAGCTCGGCCCTGGCTGACCACGTCGACGTTGTCGTCCACGTCCTCGGACGTTGTTGTCGCCGTCGGTCGTGCTCACCTTAGACGATTAGGCGCTCAAAGGGCATTTTTCAAACGCCCCTCGGTAGCGCGAATGATCGATGGGCCCTCGTCGATTCGCCTCCCCCGAGACGAAGCTCTCTCGAGTCTTACGAGAAAAGAGTTCGCCGGAACTACCTTTGTGTACTACGACATGTTCCTAATCATACTCTCTTCTCAGCAACGATAATTGCCACGTAATCATTGTTCGGGACATTTAACCCTCCCGAGTGCGAGTTGCGAAAATAGTCGACTGTAAAATGGTCTGTTGCTTTCCGAACGGACTGTAAGATACACGGACGCCTATGCGGAATAAAAAGAACCCTTTCACATTGTGATACGAATTACATTGATGTATTATGTTTCATGTAATTATATATATAAATGTTCACCTCGGTATATCACATATTGCGCGTGCAGCGTATATTTTTCGATTCCCCCGCTCGTATATCTGCAGGACAAACGTGATACCAGTGATGCGTAAGATGGCACCGGGTGAAGAGCTATTGAGAATGAGGAGGGAACGAACGGGCTCGGAGAAAACGCAATAAACGAAACCGCGGTTGCGGTTGGAAGAACCAACAAACGCGTTTACAGCCGGCGCTTTGTATATCCGCTCCGCCGCAAAATCGTTCGCGCTGCCTATCATTTCCATATTATTACGGCTCTTCACCTGTTCCAGGATGCCCCGAAGGGTCCCGTGGCCAACGGGAGTCGGCCTGCGAGTTCGTCCTTCTAACTGGCGATCGCCTCACCGACTGAAATCGGCTCCGATTTTACAGGCTGATTAACTTTATCCCTCGTAAGATGACCGCTCAATAACGACGACAGAAGGACCAGAGTCGACATTTCTTTTTTTCTACACGTCACTAAATAGACCTCAAACGCGCGCTTCGATCCCGGAATCTTCCCCGGAGTATCTAGCACCATCGATTTTCCACAAACTCGGCGCGATGACTTTTGTCATCGGCGGATCAATGGGGAATCTAAAGGCGAGCGAAACTCCCTTCAACAAACTTTGATTAATCCAATTGACACACGCACACACACATAATTAAAAATTGCTACCAATCTAACATGACCTACTCTCCATCTCGCTAACGCGGATAGAATTATTAACTTTTCGATTATTGTTGATCGACAAATTGGCAGAATTGGACATTAGTGTGTTGGCTATTCGTATATTTGTTTTTCATTTTGCGGTTAACTTGTAGTTTAAATTTAACTCGACGATAACGCAAACGTTGTGTCCTTTCGTTCACGGTTAATCATTAAATTGATAGTTTTCTAACAGTAACTTTTACAATTTAATGATCTACGGCGTATAGAAAAACCTAGCTTTCCCATCATTATCAGATCTAAGCCACGAGTTAACCAGAAAATGAGAAACCTAAATCTCCGTCGCACGATGCGCGAGTGGTTCTCACTTGCGACTCCTATTATTTTCAATCTCTTTTATCGCGACGAGATCCGTCACGTTAGCGCTCGAAATGCTCTCGAATCAAAATAGCACATACGCGTTGGAGAACGTGCGTTAACGGCAATAACGAAACCCAAAGCGGATGCAAGCGCCGACGGCGCGAGAGCGCGTCACCGAGCGCGGATTGGCGGCGCGCGATAAACAAAGGAGTCTCCCCGATAAAAATATGCGCGCTACGCGCTCTCCACAGAGAGTTTCCACTATTTTCCAGGCGGCGCGACAACAGAACGGACGGCGGCGCCTTTCCATTCCATTATCGGCCGGGGAAAAAGGCATTCTCGCGCGCTCGCGGCGATTCCGTTCGTCGCGAAATCGGAGCGCTGCCGCGTCGCGACAGTTACATATTATTCGCGCGCAACCTTTCATTACACGTCTTTCCATTCTGCTCGGCCGCGGTATTATTGGCACGTGTTTCCATTAGCTTTATCGCGCGTCCCTATCGGCCGTTATAGGTGAGCTCTTTTTATTTCCAACGCGCGCGCGCGCCGTCATTCGTCATGCGACGCACGTCGAAGCGCGATCGCCGATTGTTGGCTCGTTTTATATAAATGAATGTTCCGCGCGCGCGAGAAGAGCGGAAAGCGCGCTCGCGCCGACTCGATGCCGCGGGAACGTCTGGACATTCCAGCGCGTCTCGCGCGACTTTCTCGCGCGATCCACCATTGTAAGCCCCGATAAGTGTTCAGATTTTCATTCGCGCGCGGGAGATGAGGTTAGTTTTACTCCCGACGGGAAATGGCCGACCGGTGGATGCCGTCCGTCGAAAAGCGCGTTTACGGGGAATCCCGAGGAATCTCGCGATTTGCAGGCTCGACTCCCTTTCTGAACACGTACGTACGTCTTTTTATGTTAACTCGATGCAAACATTCCTCCCGGAAATCTTGAGGAGTTTCTACGCGGTTCACGCGGCTGTCGAAGAGACGGCGGTTTACCGCCCAAAACGGTGCGCACTTTTTGCGATTGATTGTACTTGAAAAGAAATAAGTATTTCATACAGTATGTGATGAAATAAAATTGTTTCATCGAAAACGAAATGTTATTCCCCCCTAAATAATACTGGTTTCTTTATTCTATGAAACGATATGGTTTAGTGAAGCGACGTTATCGTTCGGACGAAATAATATTTGATATTAAATTATATCGTTTATATTAAACGAACCCAGGTGAAACGCGTGTGCTAATCCAAGGAAAAGTTTTTCTCCGCGTGAATAGCCCTCGATCGCGATCGGATGCGGCGCGGATGAAAGATTCGCGTGCATCACTCGGCGTGCCGATAAATCTAATTGAGCGCGCGCGGCTCGGCCAACCGATCGATCGATCGAGTCGGACACTCGCCGTTCTAGCTCGTCAAAGTCGCGAATAATGGGGCGCGCTTTTTAGCGGCGCGGAAGGGACGCGTATCGATGCCCCCGCCTCGTACCGGTTAACCGGCTCGAAAACAGAAGAAGAAGAAGACGGTGAACAGCCACCGCAGAAGAGAGAAAAGGGAGGGCCTTATTTAAATAATAACGTCGGTGGCTGCGACTTTTAAGAGCTGCCTGTCCCATTCCGCCTTACATGGCATGACAAGATTAGATAAAATGCCCTCCGGACGGGGCCCGCGCGAGGAGGAGGGGGGGGCCGACGAGGGGGCGGCGGTGCGTTTCGCTTATATCACTTCGAAAAGGCACTTTATTCCTTATTCAAATTAGTTTAAGGCTGCTTTGAATACAAGCGGGGCGTGCGCGCCGGCGCGCTCAAATATCGGTCGCGGGCGGCATTAAAATACAAAAGGATTTTCGGAACGAGCGAATTCAGGACGGCCGGCTTCCGGAGGAAATCTGCCAGCTCGCTTTCACCCCGGACGCCCGTCGCTCGCTCGCTCGTGCGTTCGTTCGTGCCGAACGACGGTGCCGTCGCGATTGTTTATCGCCCCGCTGCGATTAAGAATTAATCTTCTCTTCGGCAAAGCTGAGGGGGGAGGGGAGGCGGTCGAGAAACGGAGGTGAACCTCGCGCTGCGACAACGAGCGCCACGCGCGGAAAAAGTACGGAGAGACAGAGGGAAATGCACGGGGCAATTACGCAATTTGTCCGTTGATTTTCCTCGCGCACGCTCCGTCGAAAACTGCGCGCGCGGAATCTCCCATCTTGATTTGCGGAGCGAGAGAAAGAAATTAAAGAGTAAATCCTCTTTCGTTACTTATGAACGCGAAACAATCTCTACCGCGGATAAAAGGTATGAATAATTCCCGATTTGCGGAAGATTGCGAAGGTAGCTTGTAAAGCACAAATGAAGTCCCAATTAACTCTCGGTGTTCCTAGTGGCGGTTCCCATGGCCACTCTCGATAGCCGACGAATATTTTTCAGACGAAACAAGACGCGAGGAAGAGAGAGAGAGAGAGAGAGAGAGTGCGGGGCCGAAAAGATAATTAAAATTCTTGCATTTTCTCGCGCGATGTTGTTGTACGAGATCGTTATTATTATTGCGGCGCGCGAAATGTCCTTCAAGGTCTGCCAGATTCACGACACGCAACCGAGATTTTGGATCACCGCTTCGGCGGAAAAAGGGAGGGAGAGGACGGAAATGGGAGAAAGAGAGAGTGAGAGGGAGGTAGTGGGACCTTGGGCTCGATGGGCGGTGGTTTTTCCCAAGCGCGGTCGGTGTGGCTCGATCGACGATCGGTCTCTGCCGGGGGCCTTAATGAGGCCCACGGCTCTTTCTCTCTCTCTTTCTCTCTCTCTTACGCGCGTTGTGTGAGTTGTGCGAGTTGCCACATAGGTGGAATGCGCGCGCGCGCGCGCGCGCGTTGCATGCCTTGTGGCTTAAACGCAAGGAAACGCTCCTCCTATCAGATAGCATTCGACTCCGAACCGTGCGTGCGCCGTACCGTTCCTCCGTACTGCTTTCGGAAACAGCCGGTATTACGTATGGTAATTTTCTAATTGCTTTATTTCAATCGGCGTCCCGCAGCTCTCCCTCTCCTTCCCGGTGTAACGAAAACTAGCTACTTACCTCGCCGCCGGCGTGGTTACGGGGTCACCGTCGCACCTCCGTCGCACCCCGGCTACCTGTGTCCTCCGTTCCTCTTGCGTGCACGCGCCTGTTTGCATATCTCCGCGACCTGGAACACATTTTGTACAAGATACCGTGTATAATTCACGGGAAGATGATAGCAATGAAAATAATAATAAAATAGGAAAATTAAAAATCCAGAATAAAGTACTCAGGATAATCGAATAAGAAGAGTGTTACAAGAAACACACACACACATATATGATGTGATTTAACCCTAGAATGGATATTGGGGTTGCACACTATTCCGCGGGATTTTCAACTCCTCGCTTATTTTTATCGTGTCAAGGCTTTAGTTGGTGACATCACTAAGTGTCAATGTGGTTTGTGTAACTTTACCGGATTTCTGTAGTACAAATAAGTCGGAGGTAAGCTAATACATCCATTTGCGAGTGCGAAAATCTTGTATCCGTTCCAAAGTTAATCGGTGTTGAGTAAAAGAAGAGCAGAACGGATAAGAGAAAGATTGACTGGCCATGCGCGACAGGAAAGCCTCCTGTTTAAAAGTGCGCATTACGGGGATAAGGCGTGCATGTTTGAGGTCCGAGCGAAGACGGACAATAGCGCACGCGTTAATATCTTTTTGAACGCGTGCGAAGAGAGGCACGCTCTCTCTCTCTCTTTCTCTCTCTCTTGTTTACGGTCAGTTCACATGGTAGCGCGTCCGCGGGGTGTCCTAACCGTTCGTCGTTATGATCGAAGAATTCGTCTTTCGTTAGCGCAACAATCATATCCCGTTCCGCTCTGTTCCACTCGATGGTCGTTACACGTTACACTTGTGCGCTTGCGATCCGTTTAATGCGCTTCGTATCCTGTTGCCCGTACGAGTTGGAAATACAGACATCATGTTTTCGCGAGAGAGTTACGCATTAAATCCTCAACTACCCGCGATGCGGGTGATACACGATGATATCTGCCGGCGATGTGTGGATATTTCCCGGAGCATCGCAAGATCGCGCGGCTCGTCTCTTAATTTGACGGCCAGCCGTTCGTGAAGAGGAACGAGAGAGATGCAATTAAAGCGCTGTCCCCTGAGATAAGCGATTTTAACCTCCCTTGAACAGAACAGGTCTCTCTTCATCGGGAGACTTTAATATCGACACGAGGTGTTCTCCGTTCATCGGGTGCTAGCGGAATGGGATTAACGCGCGAGATCGACGAGCGAGCACGCGCGGGTGGAAAAGGGAGCCGCGTAAAAAAGGCGCGCTTAAAGGGCCAATCGGCGCCTCGGCTTGCGCCGAGGACACACGGCGGTCGGATTGCTTGAATTATGGATGGCCAGCCTCTTTGTCGGGGGCCGACTCGCTCCTCAAGGCGGATCGCGAGCCCGGCGATCACACGCGACTGATAATTCGCGCACCTTCGGGGTCCTTGAGAGCCCCGGGGGAGGAGGGGGCGATGCGAAGAGGGTAGGTGTAGGTAGGTAGGCGCACGTCGCCGTCGGGCAACGGAGAATGTCCGTCGGGCGTGGGTGATGCGGGAATAACGATGGAGGAGGGTGACTCTTCGCGCACCGTGGGAGATTTTCGAGAACGATTGTCGGGAGTGCCACTCTCGCTCTCCCGAGCGAGCGAGCGGCAAGCGAGAGGTGGAGGAGGAGCAGGATGTCCGGCTGCGACGTCTCCGCAAGCTTCTGAGAAACGTCATTTACTCACCAGTTGTGTCCACTGTTACTCTACCGGCTAACGCGAGTACCGTAGCGCGCGCGCGAGTTTACGTTGCACAGGTATCGGCCTGTCGCGTGGTGTCATTAACGACGGCACGTTTCTACGTGAAATCGAGACACGTTTCTGTTAACCTTCTCGCGCTCTCCGCGACAGAGAGAGAAAAGGGTCGGTATGAAAGGGAGGCCCGGCTGATGAAGGGAATGCCACCAACCGTGGTCGCGTAATTCTTACGTTCTACTCGCGAATGAGCCGAGTCGAAATTTTCATTCTGCATCAAGTCTTCTATTGTGCTCCTTTGATGCTATAAATAGGAGTTGGGCCGAGTCTAAATTTTAGTTCTATATTAAGTCTTCAAGGGGAGAAAACGACACTCATTTCTAAGGAACGCAATGGCAGATCTTTGAAGACTTAACGTAAAGCTAACATAAGGCTAAAATTCCGACTCGAGGAGGTTCGAAATTTTTTATGCTGCTTCGACGCTCTCAGGGATAGTTTGCGCCCACTTGGATAATTTATCGACTAATAAAAACCTACTTTGGTAATACTGATTCCTGTTAACTTCACTCTTGAATCTTTAATTCGGCAGATTTCGCATTAACGCTACTTTGATCAACTTGTTTTGACGCTGGAAGAGCGGAAACAGAAATTTAAGACATTACCCGTGGTAGAGGTAAATTGTATTATTAGAATTGAAATTCCCTCTTTCTTAAGCTATTTTGACCTCACCTTAGCTTCTACCGTGTTATAGAATTCAAGATCTAAGATCATTGGGCGAAAATTTCTACTCGGGTGCGTCACGAATTTCGGAGTTTAATGAAGTCAATGAAATTTTCCCCGGAAGAAAATCGCGTGATCGGGAAATTCGCAATGGAAAATGGTGACTTTTCGGAATCCGATGCTAATACCATTTAAGAGGCTTCTTAAGTAAATGAAAAGCGCGGATCGAAGTCTCCTTCCGATGGGAGCCTGGATGTTTCACAGCACAGTTTCTATAGAAATCCATCATCGGAGATCCGAGGGAGTCGCAAGTTACGCTGGACAGAGGCGAGGTTTCGGAAAGGTTCTCGGAATGCGTAGGTCTCGCGAATAACGCTCAGATGACCTCGTTTAAAGCGTGGTCACGTGGGAGCGTTTAGAGCGAGCGCGCGCGCGGTTTCTAAACTGCATCTTCGTATGGATCATGTCGTACCGGCGGCGATTACGATCGCGGACATGTTAATGCATATCCCCCGTACACGGGTGTAGGTGGAAAACGCCGTGACACACCGGGAAAATAGTATTTGCCACGTCGTTATCGGCAGCTCATCTCACCTGTGCGCGTGTATACCCGCGCCGGCTCGGTGCCCGATAACCGGTGTTCGCCGACGCGCGCGAAATGTCCGTCACAAATTGTCCGCGACCTTGACGCTAAATTATACACCGACAAATAACGTGCGCGATCGATTCGCATTATTCTTCGGGAGCGCAATTGCACGCCGGGACTGCCTAGTCGCTCGCGTTGTTACTCGTAATCAAGGAAATATGTCTCTCGCTTCTTGCTGTTGCTTGTTTAACTATGTATAAATAGAAGATATTCGTGCCGATTAAGTCTTATTTTATTCAAAAGCGAAAGCGGCCTAAATGTTAAACATTTTTCGTACTCTTCAGTATTAGATCGTTCAAATGTTTCACTAATACACTACGATTCGTGTAATAATAATAATAATAATAATAATAACAACAACAATAAAATTACCCTAAAAATATTGTCGAAAATCTCCGAGTGAGAGCACATTCGCGCGAAGACAACGTGAAAAGGTGTCGAGCGCCGCGCAGGAAAAAAGGAGACCGCGAAGTCTCGCGAAGTCTCGCGCGTTCTGAGAGAGCGGGCGTGCAGTCTCGCGTTCCGCAAAAATCCGCTGGCAACGCAATTATTTGCAACAAACTGAACGCAAGCGGATGTTATTTTCATGTGCGCGAACGCAGCCGCTGCAGACGGTCGCGCGCGAAGTAACGTGAATGAAATCACGCGAGATTTCCTCGTTAGTCCGTGCCGAGCAATCCCGCCGCCGCCGTTCACCAATTTAGCAACGTCTCGTGCGCCGTTAAGACGAAGCGTCGCGGTTTACGCAATTACGGCAATTAATAATTGCGCGTCCGTTGTGTGGAAATCGTCCCTCGCTCGAGGAACCTCGCCGTAGTCGGACGGGCGGCCGGGGGACGGGGCGGAATAGAACAGGGGGGGGGGATCTAATTTTCAATTTCTAATTCGCCTGTTTACTCTCGCGGCTCTTCTCTCTTTCTCTCTCCTTTTTAATTGGATTAGGCCGGCATTATTAAGCGACCGAGAGCGAGCGAGCGAGCCTCATGGAAATTTATGGTAATCCGCAACCGGTAATTACGCTTGTAATCAATTCTCAGACTATATCGCGCCTCCGTCGTCTCCGTCTGGCCGAGACGCTGCTGCTGCTGCTACTCCGCCGTTCGCATTTCTCGAAATGTAAGCATCGCCGTGCGCCATTATCCTGTTCAGACGCCAGCGTTGCGATAATTAATTTCTCGAGGAGGAGCTCTTTCTTCCTTTTTTTCGCCTCCCTTTCTTTCTTCCTTTTTTTTCACTCAAGTTCAAATCGCATGTGAATTTCAATTAACCTTAAGTGGATGCATGCGCTACCGAGAGAGGCAGGAGGAATTAACACTTTGCAACGATAAGACAGAGAGAGAGAGAGAGAGAGAGAGAAAGCGAATCTCGTCATCGCGAGATAAGTATCTCGCTGTTGCATCCGACGCACGCGTACACTCGGATTTATTCCACGAGCCACCTTGTCGCCATCCGATGTCTCCTTCAACAAACTGATACGAAATAAATTTACTCTCGTTACTCGCCGGTTAGCTTCGATTATCGTTTAAACGGCTGATATGTCGTCTCTCTCTCTCTCTCTCTGTCTCCTGTTTCGAAGACACCGAGACGGAATCCGGGAAAGAAAGCGGACGCACGGACATTAGCAAGGCAGATGACGATGGGTCGTGCGTTGTTGCGGCTCGGCGAGAAGGGCGACAAAAAGCCGCGGCAATTTGCCAATCAAAGATCACGGAGGCGCGAAACGCCTCGCATACCGGCGTCGACAAATGCGCCTCGCTCGGCAATGCGAGACAAAAGGTGCTAACTCAAGGAGGCAGCGAGTCAAGTCGACTTCCCCACGAGAGAGCCCCTCCGAGATCCGGCGCGCGAAATCGGCGGCGACCTGCCCCCGCAATACCCGTCGTATATTCTCGCCCGTTGCTCGCAGCGCCTTCATTCCGCAAATGCCGCGCGGCATCCGCGGAATGAAGGCGTCGGGCTCTCTCAAGACCTGTCTCGTCGCAGGAGGACGCCTTAACGAAAGAAGAAAAGGAGGAGACGACGCTCGGGAAACAAGGATTTTAACCCACTCGAAAGGATCCCTCCCCCCGCTCAACCCCAGACTCTCCATTATCAACGCTCGCGAAAGCAAGCGGACCGTCGGCTTTGTCGGCGCCGTTTGCACGCCGAATAATCCTCCATGGATTTGTGCAACCCACAAAGATCCCCACTTTTCTCTCTCTCTCTCTCTCTCTCTCTCTCTCTCTCTCTCTCTCTCTTTATTAATAATTAAATAAGTGACAATAATAATTTATCAAGAAAATAATTCACCCTCCTACGTAATTTGCTCCACTTTAATGCCGACTTCTATTTCGACTCATCATATGACACTCGCTTTAAATACTAATTATCCACACCACGTCGTCATCCCAGTAAATTTTGCACTACCTTCTCCTACACACAGCTGTCACCTACTTTAACCTCCCTTCCGCTGTCTAAACGCTTTTCTTCCACCCTATCTACCTTTCGTACAACTGTCTCACTCCATATTTCTTCACATTATTAGCAGACTTAATTTATGCATATGTAATGTGTATACCTCTTCGCTCTCCCGTCAGTTTCATTCTCATTTTCACTCTTATCTTCTCTCCACTTCATATCTTCCTCTATCCGTTCCCGACTCTAATTTTCAATTCCACCGTTAATGTGGTTAGACCTCACATCATCCTTGCTGCCGCTTTATCTATTACGTTACTCTCAGCTTGCTTTGTACGATTCTCATTCATGTTCACTAACATATTCACTAAAGTGTCGCAATGACGATAATAAAAATAACAATAATGATAATAAAGAGATGAAAAGAATGAATTGCAAACTTTCGTGCCACTAATACATCCCTCAATTGTTGAATTTCTTTTTAAGAGGATTTCATGGACTCTTACCCTTTTTCTATCGTAAACGTTATTGGCGCGACAGTTTCGACGGTAGGGAACGATCTACGGGCGTTATCGGTGGGACCGAAATTCCTGCTCGATTATAGCTCGACTTCGGGGCGCGATTTTCTCTACGATAGAGCCGCAGCGTTAATAAGCGGGTGCGCGATAGCTCGCGGGATACACCCGCTCTCGCAGAAAATGCGCGGCTCGCGTGCTCGCGCTTTTACAGCCGTTTTTTTCGATCGTGTTTCCGCGGCCAATCGGTGCTGTCGTCGACTCGCTTTCCAGACCGGGTTCGCAGGTTCGGCCGACGCGACGGCTTTACAGGCACACCTGCGAGTGGTCGCGGATCGATGTTCCGCGCGTTAAACATAAAATGCTCATTCCGCGTGAGAGAGACGATTCGGAAGGGAGAAAATGTGTAATCGTACGCGGAAACTATTGCCCTCAATCTTAATCGCGGGAACGCGGCGAACGTTGGTACCGTCTCGTAATTACACGGCGCGAAAATCGGTCGGAAAGTCGACGGTCAGTCCACGTATATCAGATGCGAGCGCATCCGCCGTAGACGTCCGGTCCCAATTGATTCCGCATTTAAATTGGGCTAAACGCGGGCCGAGGTAAACGCACTTACGTAGGCGCGAAACGTGTAAGGTGTAAACGCACGCGGGTCGGGCGAAAAGGTGGCGCGAGCAGCGGGGAAGAGACAAACGCACGCACGCACGATCGGCCGGCGATAAGCAGCGGGTCGAAAACAGCGCGCGCGTTCGACTCGCGAAAATTCGTGCCACCGGTCACGTGCGAACGTGCGCCGTTAATTGAACGATTGACGCTTTCGTGATCGCGCGGTCCGAATACGGCGCGGCGATAGCGTGGAATGCGAAAGAGGGAAGCACGGGCTCGTAAAGCGGCTTGTTAAGGATTGTTCGCGGATTAAGCGGAAAGAAAACGCGACGTTATGACTCCCATCGATCGATCGCTCGCTCTCGCTCGTCACGATTCCGCGAGAAACGCTGGACGCTTGCGACCGGGTCCCCGTTGGAGTTCCATCTCGGACATATCGTGCCCTCTTCGCCACCAGTACCAAGCGGTAAATCCCGAACGGAAATTTTCGTCCTGCGTTAAGTACGCTTAATTTGGCATTGTGTCTCCAAGTGGAGGCGATGACTTCCTATTTGTAGCATCAAGGAAGCACGATCGGAGACTTTCGAAGACTTAATGTGGACGATTTCGATGATACATACAAGATATGTATTAGAGCTCGTGTTCTCCAAACTTCTCGGAGCGTAGTCTCACTCGAAGCGAGGGAAGACTCACTCCGAGTCGCGGTGAAGATTCCGCAATTAGGAGTTACAGGGATGGATGCTTAAATACAACCATTTCGAACAGATTAGTCCGTACGAGTGAGTATTTCGGTCGATCGAAACGAGCTGGTTCCTGCGATGGGGATTTCGGGAACGAAAACATTCAGCCGGGCGATTCCGGAGGAAGAGTTCATTCCGTACTCCGAGTGAAAAGTCACTCGACTCGGCGATTTTCCAAGCGGGATCTCGGGAATTTCAGCCGAAGGGATTTGGAGAGTGCGGGAATATCGGTTGGCGGGTACGAGGAAGCGCGCCTCTTCTCGGGGTGGTGAGCGGCCGCGGGGCACTCTTTCGAAAAGTCTCCGTCCGGCGGTTCTCCCCAAGCGCAAGTGCCGAAGCAACGACCGGGAACGGAGGCAGCGGCTCGGGTTCAACCGAAGTTAGCATCTGCTCTCTGGGCCTCGTAATATGCGTGCTCGATATCACGCCACGGGATCTGAGATGCGTGTCGGCGATATCACGCACTCGTGCACGCGTCTCCTCACCGGCGCGCACCCCTCCGTCCCTCTCACCGGCTCCCTCTCCTCCTCGCGCTGTCTCTTCCGCTATCTTCACGTACGGACGAAATCGTTCGCTTCTGCTACCGCGTCGGCCTCGCCGATTCTCGCGCGCGGCCGCAGTTTGTCCGGGAAGCGAAAGAAGACGAAGAGAGACAGAGGGAGTAAAGTAGAGCAGAGTCGAGCGTATTTTATCCCCGGGGGCCGTGAAAACCCGTTAGAGTACACTGCAATGACAGATACACCGGACATTCTGGGCGTCTGAGTGAACCGTTGAGTACGTACGACGAGCGGTGGTAAAATTAAAGAGGCGGACGCGAGAGGTCCTGCCGCGAAAACCGCGACGAGGGTCATCCGGGAGTCGACTTGCTTTTCCAAGCCGGGAGGAAGGGGAGAAAAGAGCGCGCTCGCGTCGATCGATAAATCACGAGAGGACGGGCCCGATCGTGGGACAGCGGGAAGTGCGTCCGTGTGCGTTAATTAGTAACGGTCTTACCGAAGGGCCCGCTGCCGACGGCGGCCAGTTACCGCAGGTTCCCCGACCCCTTCGCCCTACTTCCGCCGCGAATACATTACCGGGGTGGCTGTTTTTTGTCGCGACGTTTCATTAAGGAACACGCGGCACCGTCGCTTCCTCCTTTCCCCTGTCCGCCCCTTCCCAATCCCCCCGCCGCCGTCCTGTTCGAGGGACGGTCACTGATTCTCGCGCGTTCGCGAACCGCGACTAATCCCCGCTTCCTCGGAACGGCTGTTGCCCGCTTTGAGAGCGAAAAGGGAAAAAAGATAGAAAGAAAGGCGAATATCAGCCATCGGCCGGGGCGGGTTGGATAACGTCGCTATCCAAAAACGACTCTATTCTCGCGGGAGTTCGCGCCGGGGTCACCTTCGGTGACCGGCCCGCTGGTAATTTCATCGCGTTCAACTTATTCTCCCCGTTTCCTTTTTCTCCACGTAATTGCCACTCGACGTACTTTAATAGAGCTGTCGGGCGTGACGTTGTAAATTCTCGCGGACCGCGAGCGTGAAAAGTACCGTCGCTGTTCATTGTCGAAAATGCGAAAAAATCGAGGGGGCCGCGGGAGGAGGAGGGGGAGGAAGAAGGCCGGCTACCGGTGGGCGCGAAGGGAGAAAGGGAGTAGCCGATCTAAACGCTCGATCAATTCCACTTAGACCGTCATATTTCTTCGGACGGTTTATCCGCCACCGATCTTCCCGGGCTGCTACATTTAGTCCGTCGCATTTATCACGTTGTTTCTACATCTTGTCCGTCACTCCTCTCCTATCATCTAGCGCGCGCACACTCGGCGACGGTGGATCTGCATTGTCGAACATCGTCACGGCGGCGTGAATGAAACTTCGACTCGGGGAGATCGCGCGTCTCGCGGCTTCGGTCAACGCCAGCCGGAAGCGAGCCAAACAGGGCCGATATTCATTTAACACGCGACTCATTGCTCCGCCTCGTGTATGCTAATGAGTACGCGCGGACGTCGCTAAATTTTCGCGAAGGGACTCCGGATTCGAAGGACGGAACCGACGAAGAAAATCGCTGCACGCTCCCCGAGTCGAAACGTCGGTTCCACATTATTCATCGGGTCTTCTATCGTCCTTTAACGAAAGGGGAAGTCTCCTCCAGCCGGAGACTCGACGTGGAACAAGTATATTGAACGTAGGGCTGAAATTTCGGGTCCTCGCACCTCCGCCGATTGTCTCCGTCGTTTTCGCGATTCTCCTCGGAGTTCCACATGCAAGATGGACGAGGAGGAGGAGGGAAAATGCAGCCAATCTCGTCGTTCGTCCTCCTCGAGTTACTCGCGTTTCGGATCTCCTCGGAAGCCCCAAGGGCCCGCACACGCTCGCGCCGTGTACACACACGCAGAAAAATCTCTCACGCGGTATGCGGCAGAAGCGAGCGGAGCGTGCGGCAATCCACCCCGCGCGATAGGAGTGGAGCGCGCTGGGCAGCGCGCGCGTTCCCCTGTTATTAGGGACAATTTCCAATTGGCCGCGGGCTACCACCGCACACCGTCGAGCGAACGAGAGAGGCGTCTCGCACGTCCGCGTACACACGCGTGCAGAAACGGACACCACCGTCGGCCGGAGGAAACCTCACCGAGCGAACCTCCGCCGCGACGACGGTGCTCGATGATCGACGACGAGAGCGCACGCGAGGAGGGACGCAAAGCTGCCGGCTACCGCGAGTCGGCATTTTCCGCCCTACGCGATTCAAAGTTTTCTCTTACAAACGGCCCATCGAAATGTTGCTGATGCTTTAACCAAGTGAATATGTTGGAGAGGTTTTACGAAAAGGCGAATACGGTTTTAGATTCAGATATTTCTGTACTTTTTAGCATACTCCACCCGACGTTGAGTAACGCGAAAATTTACACGAACCATTTGCAGGAGAAACTTTTTTACCGTGCATGTTGAACCTTTCGTTCTAAGACGCAGTAAGGATTAAAATAGCGAAATAGGCTCGGAACTTGAATGCTAATATATATAATTTACTCCTGCTTGTATCTTGATGACGTATTAAATTTCCGTTTTCGCCGTTTCACCGTCAAAACTGGTTATTCAGAGGTAGCATCAGAGAGTTCAATCTGCGGAATGATTCCAGAGTCGAAATTTCGTCTGGACGTAAAAGCCTTCGATTGATGAAAGTCAGCATCGTCGAGGCGAATTTTTACCAGCCTGTGGACCGTGAAAATTACGCTTAAACAAAGCATCCTTGGGAGCACCGATGCTCCGATGACCGTCGAAATTCCGACTCGGGGCTCCCGTGGCAAACGACAGAAACAACCACGCCTGTGATCAGATATTCCCGACATGCGGCTACTTTTTCCCCTTTTACCGGTGACTCAAGCAGGTTCTCACCAGGGCTTCCTACCACCGACGGAATCCTCCTCGCCGGCGCTCTCGACGAGTACTTCCGAGCCACACTGTACATCCGCGCGGTACAGACCGTCCCACCCTCTCTCCCTGCCGCCCTCCTCGAGCTGCATCGCGGGCATATTTTATGATAAGCAGCGTTGCATTTTTGCCACGAGACTCCGCGGCCCGCCGCAGGGCATCGAGGCACTTCCAACTTCCAAGCGTACACGATCTCGCAAGGGCGAGGGAGGGCGAGAGGGAGGGTGAGGAGGATAAGCGCGCGTCCCGCAAAAAGAGGAGGAGGAGGACGGTATATCGGGATGAGAGAGAGAGAGATACGGCGCGCGGGGCCCGTGAGAAGGGAGGCTCGGACGTATAATCATTGTGATTATCTTGTATTAGGTATTGACTACGGATTTGCATAATGGTACCTACCTAAGGCATCCCGGCATCGCTCTCCGGCTTGGCCGCTCGCGCCAGGAGAAACTACCCCTGTGGCTCTCCGTTCACCCTGCCCCTCCCTTCGACAGGCCGCTCCCCTGACCTTTCTTTCCGCGAGTCGCGGACGACCCTGGTCACTCCCGAGCTTCCTCGAGAATCGGGAGATCCTCCGATGATCGGGCGAGGGAGCTCGCGGGGAGGCGGCGCGCCCCGGAAAATAACTACCGCCGACTCGTATTGAATGAATTCGTTTCGCGGTAACTACCAATGTTGCCGGGTGATTGCCGATAGCAGGTGCGATAACGCGTCGGAACGGCCGCGCGGCGTGGAAGCCGCGTTAAGTAGGTGCAAATTTCCCTATCACGGCGCGAATTTCCTTCTCGCCGGGATCTCGCGGGGTGAAATTGATTTTTCACACGGCCGACGAGTTCCACATTAAACAGCGAGGAACGCGACGGGATGAGCGAAGGGTTCGCGATAATAGCGACGATAACGTAATGGACGATACGAGTTCCGACCGGGCGGATAATTCGACGGCAACGAGTTTAGCGGCGTTTAAGGTAATACGGAGTTCGTTTTCGCGTACCCGATGTTTAAATCCTTACGCGAGGTACGCACTCACGGCGCGATACGGCCGGGATGTTAAATTTGAATACGTCGATCGGTCGGTCTCTCAGGTGCGCTAACTATAGCCTTCGCAGGAGGATCGAGTTTCGCGCAGAGGACGTACCGCGCGCGCGCGCGCCGCGGCAACGCCGAGGAAGCGATCGAGACGACCTTCCGTAACGAACGATCGAACACGCTCCGGGAAACGTATCGAGTTGATCGTTTATCGGATACCGCCGAAATCTTCCCGCGAGCCCGCGAATTTCACCAGCCCGCCGCCGCCAGTTTGCATAATCGCGCGTAATTGCACGTCCTTATCGGGGAATATTCGGGGCAGAACGCGCCGTTAACCACCCGCCGTAAATGAAGAGATCGCGGCTCGATCAGCGACAATGCGCGGGCGGGCGGACTTCCGTATGAAGTCGTCGGACGTCGTCGACGACGCGTTCGATGACACGAACGGCGCGCAGGAACGCGGCTCGACGGAGGCGGTTCCGAGAGGAGGAAGAGGAGGGGAAGGAGGAACCAGGTGAGACGCGGGTTTTCTGCGACGAGCGAGGCATGACGGCCGGGCCAGTCCGAACGGAGATAACGATCCCCTCGATCTGGATCACAAAACGCATCCAGGGTCGTGAAAACACGACCGTGCGGCGCGATAGCGTGCATGCACGCACGCACGCACGCGGCGGAATTACTCTCGTCTCTGGCGTTTTACGCACGGCGGGACCGTGGGTTCACGAGGAGGAGAGAGAGAGAGAGAAAGAGGAGGGAACTAAGATTTTAATCTAGCCCTGGACGAGGTCGGCATATGGGACCGTTCGTGGGACCACCGAGTCATTTGGCCGGCTCAACTCCGCTCGCTAATTAGCGAGCTTGCGCGAGCGTGAACCCAATTTCTGTGCGAGTCAGCGCGACAGAAGGCAATGAATTCGGCCGAGCTCGTACGCTTGGCTCGGCTGTCCCGAGCTGTCCGTCTGATCGCTCTTCGATCTTCGCGAACGTCGCGCGATCATTTATTATCCCGCTCGAGCGCCTCTCTCTCCGAATACACCGCGGGTGTGTACACCCAGCGTGTCGATGCTTTCTCGCGGTACCCAGAGGGTACCACCCGGGAGAGGAGCGTCATCTCCGAGTAACTCGTTCCGCATGCAAATTGACAAGCGCGGCGTTTCGTAACGCCTAAGAGCGCGGTCGCTGTGCAGCTCGCTTTCGGGAAACGCGAGAGATACCACCGTGTAGGCGTGCTTGCGCGGATTCCGCGGTGCGCGGCAGTAGGCGTAGTCCGGGCTACGCGAATGGATTTTACAGCGCGAGTCACGGTGCATACCGATGGCGAGGCGCGAGGAGACTCGGCGTACGAGGAAGAAGGTGAAGCGTGGAAGAAGAGGCGGAGAAGGTGGAAAGCGAGACCGCTGGCCGGACGAAGCGAAGGCAGAAGAAGAAGAAGATGATGACGATGATGATGATGATGAAGAAAAGGAAGGAGAGGAAGGAGAAGAAGAAGACAACGACGACGAAGAAGAAGATGAAGGAGGAGGAAGAGGAGGAGAGAGAGAGAGAGAGAGAGAGAGAGAGGACGAAGAGCACCGCGCGTGGAGGGTCCAGGAATTATCGGGGTCTCTCCTTTTGCCTACGGGGTCCAACGGACCCTCGTGGAGTAGCTAAGCGACCATTACTCGGATGGTGAGCCAATGGAGTGGATCCCCACGCCCCCTTCGACTTACTCCGCACAGACGGCATGCAAATACGCGCGTGCAAGATGCACCAAAGGATGCACCTTCGTTCTACCCGACTCGTTCGATCCCCCCCCCCCCCC
>NW_014555716.1:695586-705703 GCF_001313825.1 Dinoponera quadriceps
CGCTCGCCCCCTCGGTCGCGGAGATCGGCCGAACGAGGGTCTCTCCTTCGCCTCCTGGTGGTGGTTCCTCCTCTCGCGCGACTCCTTCCTGCCTCGCTAAGGAGCCCGTCGCGAAGTAATATTTATCACCCGGCACCGCCGTCGCCTTTTTGCCGAGATTGACGGCGGCGCGCTCGAATGTAAATAAATATCGCGGAGCCGTCAGGGAGACATCGCTGCATTAATTAAGACGATTCGAGACTCGCGTCGCACCTTCGTTCCTTCGATCACGGACGACGGTGTGCGCGAGACGAAGGATAATACGGGGGTCAGCCGGGGGTGACTCTCGAGGTTACCGTGCTCGCGTACTCGCAGCGAGGAACAGCGTGTCCGCGGTCGTCCTTCGCCGGGCTGGAGGGCAGGAGTTGAAATTGAAAAAGCGCGAGCTGAGACGCCGGTAAACAATGGCCAATGATAAATACGACGCATTCCCACGAGCCATTATAATCTTATTGTTGGACTTGTTTCTCGTATGCAGGTGGCAGCGAGCGGCCGCGAGACGGGACGCGCGAGAGAGCACCGGTTAGAGAGATATAAACGAGTACGGAGAAGCCGAGGAACCAGAAGAACCGCCAACAGCCGCGTCTCCTTCGCCTCTTCCGCTCGGCTCCTCCTCGCCTGCCTTCCTACCCGCCGACTTCGACTTCTCCTTTCTCTTTCTTCCCTTCTCCCTCGTCCTCCCTGCGTGCCCTCCTCGACAACGGGGCACACAGATGCCACCACCGAGATACTGATTATAAACTCCATTCCATTTGTAACGAGGTCCATCTATTTTGGCGCCCAGCGCTCGTTGCGCCGAGGCCTAGGTAGCGCCAGATTTTAATACGATATCCCCCGCATTATCATTCGTTTCAGACCCCGCACCACCACCCTTCGCCGCCGAGGAAGATTCTCCCCCTCCCTCCTTCCTTCGTCACGGAACAACAATACCGGTGTGGAGGCGCAAGCTGTCTTCGCGAAGGCGATATGCTAAATCCGTCGATGCGCGGCGATCACGCCGAGTCTCGCTTCGGTATGATATAATAATTAAAGCGATTCGTGCGGGACTTCGCAACGCCTCTGCGGTAATCCCCGGTGTCGCGCGAGCCTCGGATTGATGCGCGCGATAATGGACGAGCGAGCGCGTGATAATATCGTGGAATTTTTCCGAGAGAGAGCCCGCACGACTACTAGCGGTTTTCCTTCGCCTAACGGGTGTATTTCCCGGCGCGAGGTACGCGCACAAATCACGCCGGGGTTGCCGGGGGTGGTTGCGAAGGCTGGACGCCGAGAGATGCTAACCCTCGTTCTTCTCGTCGGGCAGGTGGAGGAAAGATGTCACACAGCGACATTGTTTTAAAGAATTCCTAACGGGAGTTTCCCCCGGGTAAATTTCCCTTTTCAGGTAAAAGCCAGAGTTTTACGAGCACGTTCGCAGCGCCCCTCGTAATTTTTCCGAGAAACGCGCCGGGGATCCTACGATGCGGCTACCCGCGGTCACGGAGACCGTGTCCGACGTCCGCGGGACTCGAGGGAGCGGCGACGTTTAATGGATAATACGAATCTGTCGCGAAGGTCTCGTTACGTCCATGCAAAATTTCACGTCGCATGCATCGCCGTTTCGAGCAAATCAAATCTTTCCACACTCTTGTATTTGTTAATTTTCCTTCGAGTTTCAATGCAGAATTTAAAATTTAATTTCCATATATCGATTTTAATGATGCCCTCCATCGCCCCCCCCCCATTGCCCTCCGCAGTTTCTCCGGATACTTTCTCAATAATAAAAGGGTGGAGACTGGTGAGAAAATTTACAAGGCTAAGTGACACACAGGTCTGTACGTTCGCGTAAGCCATGACGCGCGAGTTTCCCAGAATACGTTCGAGAATCGTTGCATCCTGGCGCAGGTAATAATTACGAATGTCAGACCCAACGGTGCAGAACAATTCACAAATCACGCTTTAGGAGAGAGACTTTAAGCGTCGATGCGGGAAAGAAGGGAAAGGGAGGGGGAGGCGGGGAGTTAGAGAGAGAGAGAGAGAGAGAAAAGCTCGTGTGGTAGCCTTGCGTTAACGTCAAGAAGTCCCGACGTTCGTGCATCGTCGAGCTAAATCTTCCTGACGTTTTTTCCCTAAAAACACGACGCGAATCCTCGACGCGGTCAGGTATGGGAACCCCGTCGACCCTTTTCGCCTCACCGTCGACGCCGAGAAAATAAAGTTTCCACTTTATACCGCGGAGGGTATCGACGGAGCAGGTAGTTTCACGGCCTCCTAGAGACACACCCCGTATA
This sequence comes from Dinoponera quadriceps, assembly GCF_001313825.1. Lineage (NCBI taxonomy): Eukaryota > Metazoa > Arthropoda > Insecta > Hymenoptera > Formicidae > Dinoponera > Dinoponera quadriceps. The sequence continues at coordinate 697,896 of NW_014555716.1, forward strand.
ATTGGCCGATAAAGATTCCGAAGATTACGAGTAAATATTAATCTTTATCCCCGAAAACGGTTCCCGGCTACCGGATTCGAGCCCGGTGGGACCAGAATCCCCTGACCCTCGCTCGTAAGGACGATCGGAATCCATTAGCGTCGGCCTCATCTTTTTCTCTTCGCGAGGAAATATGTAACGATCGTGGAAAAGCTTGTTTGCCATCGTGAACATCGTCGTACTTTTACCACTCTATCGATCTATGCGCGAACTATCGTTTATAATATATCGATCGTGTGTAAAACAACGCATTTATCTTACACACACACACACACACACATATAATACAGCGCGTATTCTCGCACGATGGACATCTTGCGAGGCGCCCTGAGATACAATGTAAAGATAATTGCGGGTAATTACATATCAAGAAGCAAGCGTACCACGAAGAAACGTATTCCCTCGGAAAAGCAAGCATCCGCGTTACGTTCTTGTTAATTTCTACCTTCTTTTTCCCCCTTCTTTTTCGAGACTTCGTAACCGAATACTTTATCTCTCATCTCCGACGAGGCGGCGCGCGCGCGCATCGGACGGAATATTCATCGGGCGCGATGAGAGAATCACCTCGCTCGCGATGTGTTTCCATCCATTGAATTTCTACGGAGGAGGAAGGAGAAGCCGACCGGGATGGAAAGAAACCGAGAGACAAAGGGAGAGAGAGAGAGAGAGAGAAGTCGGAGCCCCGGCGGAATAATTCTCTCGTTAGCGCGGCGAGCGGTTGCGAGACGTTTAAGCGAAAGGTGTAACACACGAAATGCAGCACGGGCCGTGTCGGCGGCTCCGACGAGCAGGTAGGTGGATGCGCGCGTTAAACGCATCGCGTGGGATTACGGAAATCTACGGTACCGGCGCCGTCGGGGTGGCGGCCGAAACCGCGGGGTTCCCCGAGAAGCGCCGATGCTCGCCGGACAAATTGTAATATATCGGACGGTCTTCGTTGTCCTCCGTGCACACGGCGACTACTACCGTTACGCGTCCGCGAGAACGCCATAACGGCCCCCGTTCCGCGAGTACAGGCGCGTAAACGCGACCCGGAATACCGTAAGGCGACGGGGTGAGATCGCATCGGCGTTTTCGTCGACTCCTCGACGGCAACCGAAAGAGCAGTTTTTAATATCTCAGGAGAGTATCGCGCGCGCTCCGATTTCCATTTACTTTGTTCCTCCGCTCGGGTACCACGCGACTTTATCTTCTTTCTTTTTTATGTCTTCTTTCATTCTCGGGCACACCAACTAGGCGGAATAGCCTCGACACGCGGTGGTAATTGGATTGTATTCATATTTTATGACTACGCATGGAGAAAAGAAAACATTCAGTTCCTGCAACTGAATGGGAGGACCAGATGAAAACTCGGCGACAAGGAATGAATATCTCCGGGGAGAGAGAATTAGCCGTGGCAGCTGAAATATGGACAGCTAGTGTCGTTGCTAGCGCAGCTATTGCGATAATAAACTTAGCCGCGATCTTTCCGTTCCGTATAACCGTGACTTCGTCTGGCTGGCCCCGGCAGGGGAAAATTCAGTTATACCAACGGAATTTTTCCCCGCGTGCGAAGTTGTTTCCAGACAGAGCTGGGTAAATTAACTTCCTCTAAGTTAAATTAAAGGAGTTAAATGGCCGCGTACAATTAACTCGGTCGTAGCGAAAAGTTACGAAAGTTGAGTTCGAATTAACTGATCGAAGTTAAAAGTTAACTGCACAAAACTACGTGTATGTATAGTTTCGAAATCGAATAGTCAGATTTACGTTTACACACGCGTAATTTTCTGCATGATTCACTTTGAACCTTGAGTCAATTTACCCAAGCCCGTTTCTCCGAAGTGGATTTACGCCGTGCAATCGCAGCTGCTTCGCGCGCCGACGCGAGAAACCACGCGAGAGAAACGAAGTTACAAAATAGGCGCGACGGCCTAAAATCAGCGGGTAATTAAAAGGCGCCGATCGGCGATCCTCTCGGGACACGCCTGGGAACCGTCAACGTCATCTCGGCCCTCTCGCCGGCAGGTGTCGATTCGGCGATCGGCTGATAATCAGGCCGCTCAGAGAACGACGCAACGAGCGTCCCGTTTACCGTCGCATTCCGACGATACTCGCTCCCACTGACGCCGCGGATACACTCGCGCGACGCGCTCGCGCTTTAACGCGCGCTGAGAGTCTGATTATTCGGCCTGCCGGTAATTACTTCGTTCCAGCTGGTCTCCAGCGCCGATGAGCCTATCCGGCTGGCTGCACGTGCAGCTCGGTTTCATCCCGCGCGTCCGAGCTCTCGCGATTTTTCAACGTCGCGGATGGACGCGAACGATAACGAACCCTTCCCGCGACGACCTGGGAAAATACCGGCCGTCTGAGACCGCGCGAGTCACCGGGGGGAGCGCGGGGTGCAGCTCGCCTTGGCTCACCCGTCTCCTTCCGCGAGGAGAGAGTCCGGTAGCGCGGACGTATCGCGAGCGGCGAGACGAAGTTACGACGTGCGAAGACGGCCGAGGAAACGCGGAGGGCGCAATTAATTGGACATCACACGCGCGTATCCCGCAGCATCGGGACTAGGCGGAATGGAAATGTAAAGCACAGCGGCGGTAGTTACCCTCCCCGTACGACTTCCGCGCACGTGGGGAAACCTCTCGATACTCGCGAGCGTGCGTCGTCGCGAAGATAACTTCGCCAGCCGTACCCGCGGGAATCGTCGAAATATTCGCTCGCCATCTAATCTCCCGCGGGTGCAACGACCGTGTAACTCATCCCCGGGAGCACGCGAAAGAGTTCTCCGCCGGAACTGTCGGCGAAATTTCAGCGACGACCGCGGCGGAAAATTCTCCCGCGAAACCTTACGCTTCGTCACGAGCGCCGCTGCCGGGGGAAAGTTACGCCCGGCGGCGGCTGGGTAATTGAATTTACGACGATTAGCCGCGGTTTCGATTCCGCGGCTGCGATCGACTCGCGGTGGTAGCCGGCGCGTTATCGAGGATAATGTGTCCCGACTAATTTAGAGACGTCTCTCCCTTCTCGTGCCGGCGGAGGTTCCTCCCGTGTACCTGCGCGAATGGCATCCCGACTGTCTCTCTCCTCTTCCCTCTTTCGCGGGGGCCCCACGCTAACGAGGTCCTGCCACGTAGCCGAAGGACACGGGACCACGGCCTGTCAATTAAGGACACGACCATACCGGGCCACATTTCTACCTCCCGCGTGCCCCCTCTTTACCCCTCCCCGTCTCTTCCTCCGTCCGCTCCTCTTCTTCCTTCCTCTACCCTAATTTCTCTCTTTTTGCTCGCGCTGTCGCGGCCTTTTTCTCCATTTGCATCGCGCTCTGACTATGGTTCCCCGTGCGGGATAAAAAATCGTCCCGACGTTTGATGTATCGACGACCGTGGACGAACAAGAGTCGTCCCGCGAAGAGAGTCCCTCGCGACGTCTTTCATTGCGACGAGGTAAGCTTGCTTCGTGTGCTTCGTCCCCGGGAATGCTTCACGAAGCGAGGTGATTAAACGCCCGAGGCTTCGCGGCGTATTCGCTAATCTCAAGTTCGCGTTACGACGATGTCGACGCGTGCTTCACCCGGAGACGCTCGGGAACCGAGACGCCACGACGAGGATCGATGAAGAGGATCGGCGAGACCTCGATACGGATAATGGAACGTCCCGGCACGGTGTGTGTATGCGCACGTACACGACGATTCCGACACGGCGGCTCCTCCACCTCCATCTTCTCTTCATCTTCCACGCCACGTCTCCTCTCGCTCACGCACAATCGGGTTCCGTTAACGCACCGGGGGGTCCGGCAGCCCGTCGGTGAGAAGAAGAAGCGTTAAAAAAAACGCGCCGGGCACAAAACTCACTCTCGATGCGTACGGCCGCGCGCGCGCGCACGCAAGAGAGAGACGGTGTATATGTATATGCATAGGCTCTCGGCGGCCTCGGGAAGAAGAGACGTGGCGATTATCGCGCCACGGCAATCTCTCATTATCATTCCCGACACTCTCCTTTACTGCTCCCTCTTACGGAATCGCCGGCTTTTTGCTCGCCCACTGCTTAGCGGATGCTACTTTGCGGACGCCTTCGCCTTCCTCGCCTTCGTTTTCTGTCGCGCGAGAGATTCCCGCCATTCCTGACCCGCGCAAGCTCTCCTCGCGATTAAGCCTCGCGGGTTCTCTCTGTCCCTTCCTCTTCTGTTTCCTTCTCGGCCAGCTTTCTCGCGCGACTCCTACGGCGGAAGTTCGCCGGCGAGGAGACGAGTCGAAATCTCAGTCCTGCGTTAAGCTTTCCAAGGTCTCCCATCGTGCTCCTTTGATACTACGAGTGAGAAGTTATCAAGTCGTTTCCTCGAAGACTCGTTTCGACTCGCGCAGGCTACGGGGGCGCACGCATCTTTCACACACGCACCTAACCTCTCCGATTGGGCGCAGATTGAGAACTTAGCATAATCACGATCTGTGCGCACCGTGTCTCACCCTCGTATCCCGGGAGGACAGAACGCTCCCTCCGGGGCGCGGGAAACGGGGGCACTCGTCTCCTTATTTCGAGAGCTGCTCGATTTAAATAATACGCATAATGGCTCGTTGCATTGTCATCGCGCGATTAAGAAGGGAATTCGTTATTTCGCGACCGAGGGAGAGGAAGGGAGGGTCGCCGACTGAGGGGATAATCCTCCGGGCGCTGTATAGCGGCGGTGACGCTACGAACAATACGATTTGTTTACTATGCAAAATCCATTGAATCGCGTGTGGTCAATTATATTATGTTAAGTAGAGCATACGCGCGGTCTGTGACGTATCGCGCCGTGGGATCTCGCCGGGCCGGGCCCGGTGGCCCATTCCTCGACTCCTCTAATAACGCATTGTGCCCCTCGCGTGGCATATTAGGTTTATGCTAATAACGCCGAAGATGCGCTCCGGCTCCTTCTCTCGTCGATCGAATCGACGATTTTTCTTCCCCCCTTTCCGTTCTCCGGCCGGCCCGCGCGCGGAGATGCGAGAAACCCACGCGTGGGCGGTTTCGTAACAAATGAAAGCCGCCACGGAAGTCGCCCCGGAGACTCCCAAGGTCGTGGGCTCTTCTTTCCATTCGCGATCGTCGACTTCAGATCCGCGACTGAGATGTTTTTACCTCGGGAAAAATGAGAGTACAAATCCGACGGCGTCGCCGTGGCGTCGGCGCTTCTCGGTGCGCGAGGTACGACGCGCATTAATATAAATATTAACGGCCGCGTTCAATCAGTCCGCGACATTATCGGATCGACCGGCACAAAGAAAGTGGAATGGCCGCGTGGCGATCTGGTGCCGCGTGAAATTTCGGCCGGTATTTGCATTTCTCTCGTCATGCTGCTCATCACCGTGTAAATCCCCGGTCCCGGGGACCCGACACAATGGCGAGGGGAAGGAGAAGAGAACGGATATAGGAGGAAGGAAACGAGCGGGGGAGAAAGCGAGAGGGAAAGAGAGGGAGAGAGGCCGGAGGAGAACGAGAGGCGAAAGATAATTGTACGGACGGCTAATGGAGTTCGGGAAAAATGAAACGGCGCTCACCAGGTGGGTCCGCTTTAAATGCATCAAATCGCTGCTAAGTGAGGCCCAATGTGGGACCAGGTGAGAGACGGCCTGCCTCCTCTCGTCCTGCCCCCTGCTCCCGGCGAGGGCGTGGGTCAAACGGTTAATTATTACATTGCCCATTAACCGGACGATTTTTCATTTTCGACACGCCGAAACGTCCGGCTGATCCGCTTCCAGAAACCGCCCGGAGAATCGTCGCCGTCTCTCGCGAACTCTCGAAGATCGTCGGCCCCGAAAGCGCCGGGAGATACTTCTGTCAAACGGAAAACGCAAATTTCTTAACGTCGCTGCGTCGAGATCGTCTCCTCCGCGGCGGGGCACGCTGCTCTCCTAATTAATATCCAGGCACTTATCCGCCTGCGTATTAATCCACATGCATCGCAGGCGCGCTCGACCCCCCGCGATCAGCCCGATGATGTTAACCACCCTCGTTACTAACCGTAACTACCCGTTTCTCGGGCCCGTAAACTCGCTTATCGTGAACGCTCGTCTCGTCTACAAAATCCGCATCATCACGTTTCCTCCCGACCTTTGCAACAGTGTTTCACACCTTTCAAAAGAGCGGAACGCGCGAACAGAAACCGACGCTTTTACACCGTCGAAGACCTCACCTCCGACGCTTGATCGCGGATAATCATCCTCCCACGACACTCGAGTGACGTCATCAAGCTGACGCATACTCCACTGATCCGACTTACGCTGTTACGCATTCGGCGATGAAGCACAGCCGGGCGTCGCAGAATCATCGTGTACGATTGAGGAGGCGATTCCAAAGGTCGAAAATTCCTACCTCACCGCGAGAATTCCCGCACGGCGATGATGTACGGATCGCCGTGGAGGAAGAATTTTGAAGGATGGTGTAAGACGAGTCGGCGACCGGTATCATGTCTCGTCCCGGAGGAGTCGCGCCGCGACAACGCCAATCTGGTCGGACGAATGATAATTTCCCGACCGGTTCGACGACGACGTTAAAAAAGCGGAGGGCCTAGCTCACGGAAATTCCACGGGCGCTCGCTTTTATTTCGACGTGGACAAGCGGCTGCCTTCTCGTGCGGACACACGAGCCGCGTAAAACGACACACGCCTTGTGGACGTCTCTCCATCACGCTCTCTCTCTCTCTCTTTCTCGAGGCTCTTCCTTTATTTCTCGGAAGATACCTCCTTAAAAACGTGATCCACACTGCATACTGAGTCCCGTTGCCTCGTCCTTCCCTAATCTTAACGGCTCGTGTCGAGCTGATTAGCCCTTGTTTACAATCGGCCGGCTTTCCAAGGGCCCGCGCGAGAGACTTCACGGGGAATTTCATGCCCCGGCGAAAGTAATGTCCTTCCGGCGGTATCGGCCGGGGAGGACTCCACGTTCGGAAGTGTGTCGTCGGGCCTAAGCCCGGCGAAGGTTCGCGCGCGGAAAATTACGGCCGGCATCTCGCGTGAGTTATCGCGCGGCTATTTGCCCTCGCCGAAAACAAAAATGAAGGAAAAAAGAGTGAGAGGATCGAGGAGAATTCGCGCGTGTGTGTGTGTGTGTGCGCGCGCGCGGTACAGACGTTCGCTTCTCTCGGCTGCAACCTGCAACCCGAGATTGCAGATACGACGTTCGATAGCGGTCGATGCGTCTTTGCGCGGCACATTTTTCGGCGCAAGGTCGCGTGCGGTCGCCTCGACGTAAAATGTTAATTCGCTCCGCGAACGAATGTTAAACGCTGAATCATATCGTGTGGCGCGGCTTTTTTCCTTCTTTTCTATTTATTCGCCGAGGCGAACAAACATGCGGGTGCGCGGAAAAGAATATAAACGGCCGGACAATCGATTACACCGTTCGTCACTGAGCGTGTCGCGGCGCGAAGGAAATAAGCGGTATTCGCCGAGTTATAAAGAGCTCGAGAAGTCTCTCCCTCTCTCTCTTTTCCGCGGCCATGGTATAAACCCCCAGGTCTCGTTAGATCTAGATTTTACGCGGCTCGCGTGTGCCGTCCACTTAATGTCGGAATAATCTGTATATTTTACCATACGGATATCGCTTTGCACATTCTTGGCGGAATGCGTGAGTTGTCGCCTCACGTTTGAGCAATGGTGCGGGTAAGATATGGACCTAGAATTTCACTCCGGCTCCCTCGCGGATCTATCGCCCGTATATATCGCCTTGATGCATCGCTTTTGTGTGATCGAACGACAGGCGGAATAAATCGCGGCCAGAGTTATCGCTCGAAAATTCCCGATAAAAAGG
>NW_014555716.1:705745-719127 GCF_001313825.1 Dinoponera quadriceps
GGGGGGGGGGTGGGCGCGAGGACACGCGAAGCTCGCCCAATTTCCACCGAAAAAATCCAATCTCCAAGGAAAGAGCCATGACCATTTGCGGGGAGGAAACGTAAGGGGAGTGTATGTCTACATTGTACGATTCGTAAGGCGCGGTGAATGACAGAATCGAGGAGACATCGGACTTGAGGTATTCACGAGGAAGATGGAGAACGCCGCGCCGCGGGATGAATTCAAGCAGTCACCTTTCGAAGGATTACGCAAATACGAGTTGTCGTGCGTCACGGGAAGGATCTAATTTACGCCTCGGCCTCGACGATACGATCTGAAATCTGATTTAATGGCGAACGATGTAAATGCCGGGGGGAACGGGAGAGCTTGTTCAATTATACAGTATGTTTTACTCCCGATGTGCGCAGCCGGGTCGTGCTTCTTTTTTCAAACAACTTTCCATGCAACTTCGGACTCTACCGAGAGCCTATTAAAGTAGGCACGCGATTTAGCCGGCAGACAAGAACCAGTTCCGCGTATAAGTGGGTGTCGGGAAAACTCATTTGGAATCTTGCCCGAAAATATACGGTTGCCTCGAACGAACGGAGCAAACGGACGGACGAAATTTGCGCACAGAACGGCGCATTTTTACCTGTGAAGATCCTGTTTGAATTCACGGAAACGAAACTAAAAGTTCAGTTCCCCCGAGAAAGTCGTGTAGCGTAGAAGCGCGGAGAGAGGTATTAGCAAATTTGTCGTAGAATCCGAAGGAACGACACCTCTGTTGAATCTACGGCGAAGTATATTTCTTCCCCGAGGAAGAAGTTGCTTCGTATCGATACATTCAAAAGTCGCACCAATATCAGCCGAGTGCCGCCAAATTTTTCATTTCTTTTGTATCCACACCCATGATTTAGAATAGAATAGCCGAGCAGGGATACTAAAGAAGGATCGGTGATTTTGCCCATCTCTACTCATTAGTCCCCCTCAATAAGGAAGTACGAGAGAGACTGAGAGGATCTTTGGATTTTGGCAAAATACTGAGGACTATCATGAAAGTAGTGTACTCGAGATCGGCTTAAGGTCCAACACGGAATTCAAGTGGGCCAATTCGGCAAAAGTCTAGAGCGATCGGGCTCTCGTTCGAGGATCTCTAAAATTGTAGACAGTGCGCATGGAACTCGCGCGAATCCCTCGCAAGATATAGCTTCGCCGATACGTTTTATCATTAGCAGCTGGAGAGAAGAAGCCGAAAGAGAATAGAAGAGAGAAAGACGAGAGAAGGAGGAGGAGGATGAAACGGGACGAAGGAAAAAAAGAGAGAGAGAAAGAGAGACGGGGAAACGCGAGGAGGAGAGATGAAACGAGACGGACGGGGAACGAGAGAAGCGGCCGGAGAGTGAGGGAAAGAAAGAAGATTAGAGAGAAATAAACACACACCACCTGAGGCCCGTGCGGCAGTGGCGGTTTATTATTTCGTCTGTGGCGAAGCAACCTTGTTAACCGGCCCGGGGGCCAATCGGAGGCGCGCTGCCATGGACGCCCCGACCGGCGAGCAGCCAATGGACGCGCTCGGTGTGGCGAACACGCTACATCGCGTGTCGACCGAGCGCCTCCTCCCGCATCGCCCGGCGGTCACGTGTGTATTTCCCTCCGCGCGCGCGAGAGAACCCTTTTACGCAACCTTCTCCTTCGTTTCGCGGTGTCACGCCGCCGGTGTGTGTGTGTGTGTGAGTCGCGCGAGCGCGTGTGCGTGCAAGCGTGCGTGGTGCATACGTGCGTGTACGTGCAGTACGCGCCTCTCCGTCCGCCTCCCTCTTCATCCGTTCGTCCATCCGGGCGACGGCGCGCGCGCGAACCTCGAGCTTTTGTTTTATTCGCGACTTTTCGAATCCTCTTCTGCGGTTCGTGCGGACGCGTTTCGCCTTCGTCGTCGTCATCTCTCTCCGTCCGTCTCTCCCGTCGCCCACCTTTCTCACCGTTTCGCTCGCGATGCAGCCCGCACGTTTCCGTCTCTCGTTGTTGCCGCCGCGGCGCACCCTCAGACTTTCGCACACCTCTCCTCCGCACTGATCGCGCCTGCCGGGTTGCAAAGAAACACGAGAGGGAGAGAGCCTAACGAGCGCGCACCTGTGACAGTCCACGTTTATCGATTCCCGCCCATTTTTCCGCCGCGTTTCTACGCGGGAATGTGTATCGAGGAGTATCGGATTCATTCGCCTTCCCGGGCGAGCGAGCGCGGATCACGCGTGAGACAATTGCACGCGTGGCCCTCGGCAAACTAATTGGACGGCGCACCTTGACACTTGAAGAACGCACTATCACATGTTACATTGTCACCGGGCATTTGTTCGGGGATTTCGATGAAATCCGCAAATAATTACCTCGAAAAACAGTTACAACGGTATTGAATATTAGTGAATTTTAATAAACTTTAATGAGCGGTACGTAGCGTTCGAAACTTTGACGGATCGACTGACACGGCAAATTACGCGACCCATCCGTGACGACAGGTCGCCCGGAAAGACTCACCGTGGACTTGACGAATAATCCCGACGAGCTGGAGGATTTGGTTACTCCGGTGATACCACAGCTCGAGAATTCGACGAATGCTCGTAAGGAACTTTGGCGGAAGGGAGAGAAATTCATCGCGGGTGGTATACGCGGAATCACCGCGGTTGTATCGCGCGCATATAAAAGCAGATTAACGTTCAAGGACTAATCCCCGAGGTCGATATAACCGACCGTTCGTCGGGCGCGCGCGAGCGGATAAGTAAATCGGGAATAGCTAAGTAACGCCGTCGTTTTATCTCGGGGACTTACACGTGGGTGCTAATTTACGCGGACAAATTCGCCTACCTTCGTTTCCCTCACCGTCGCATAATTCAGTCAACTCCGCGCGTTACCGAGTTAATGACTCGTTAACGGCCGCCCGATTATCGCGTCGGCCGATATGACAGGCCGCGTTCGTAAAACACACCGTTTTGCGCAAAGGTCCCCCCCCCCCCCGCGACCACGGGCGTTTCCGTCGAATCGGATAAATACCGATGCGTATCGGCGAGATCTTAATTATTTCGTGTTTACATCGCGCCCGGGTCGAGCGCCACCTTGCTCGCAAATCGACGCGCGCGGCTCTCTTAATTTTTCCCCACCGCAAGCTTTAATACCCGTGATAATCTCTCGTCGACGCGGCCAACGGCCGCTGCACTTGTCACTCGTTAATAACGCCCGGGCGATTTTTACGTGTAAAACGCCGAGACTGCTAATAATACCTCGCGCGCTCCGCGGCAGCCGAATCGCGAGTTCGATCGCGGTTGACGGTGGTTTATGATAATCGCTTAAACGGCCGACCGACCGACGATTAAATTCGCGATTATATATCTACGCGAAACAAAGTAACGGGAAATTGATAATCGATGGACAGGCGGACGGACAGGCGGACACTCGTACCCTCGTGCCGTAAGCCCCGGTAACTGCGCGCGCCGTAAGGTTCGCCGGGGAATTACGAGACGTTCGATTTCGCGCATTCCCGCAACCGCATTCCGCGCGTTCTCGATCCGTAAAACGGATCGCGCTACAGTTGAATACAGTTCTCCGATAACGCGCGTCTGTCTCCGCTTTGATACTCTCTATGCGCGCTGCCGAAACGATAAATACCCGACGGAAGAATCGCCGCTGTCTCTCCGGACGGTTAAGAGCACGCTTGAGCGAATGTTATGTAGAGCCTGGTCGTGAATGGAAATTTTTCGCACAATTAACATGCAAATTAAAGGCCGGACTGTTTATCAAAGGTGGAAATTTATTAATCGAACGCTGCTTTCTGCGATCAATAATTTGACGCGCGAAAAATTTTTGCAGAGCGGATATACCGATGTCTGTCGGTCGTTTGTTTTACATAACAGATTTAATAGTTAATAGAGTGAACGAATTGAGCTTGTGTCTTATATGCTTCAGTGGACAGAAATTTGGTCTCGTTTATCATCGTATAATAATTATATATAATCGGCCGGGACCGGAAACTGGCGAGGTACTAATTCAATACCGAAGTACGGGTTTCATGTTAGGATACCAATGGTTTAAGTAGAAAAGCGGGAGATATTATTAATGCGGGGTCTAAATAGCTCAGTAGGATAAAAACAGTTGCCTGGCAAGCGGAAGAACCGGGATTCCAGCTGAGTCTGCCTCTTTTTTTCGATGTTTTTCACCTCGCATGTCATTAAACGTTGACTGCCGCGCTAAATTTGTACACGAGTCCTGCGGGACCGAAATATAGCACGATGCTTCGTAATATTAAGTATATTAAGTATTCTTCTAAGCACTTAATAAAATTCTTCCTCGTCAAGTAATTAAAATCATCACCCATTTGTGGGTGACGTGGCCCTCTGCGAAACTCACGCGTCACCCGTGTCTGGGTGACGCGGCAGTTGACGTGTTAAAAGTGGGTATCTGCAGGTATAAACAAGCAGGTATAAACTAGCCATATTCTAACCTTTCCTCCCACGGTATAATTGCGGCATTAATAATTGTACATATTAATGATAATCGTTACTGAGTATCAGTACTGTCCCGGTATTGATAATTGTTGTAAAATAACGTTAAATATCAAATTCAATATCAAATGCTATTGCCGGCCTGGAAGTGATTCACTTTTCTAACTATTCCTCACTTATTTCGAAACCTCGCTTTTTCTTACCTTTTAAAAAGAAGCTCACATTTCTTACTTCTTTCTTAATCGATATATATATATATATATGAATTAAAAAAAGAAAAATAACTCGATCACAGGAAATCAAGGTCGATAACTGCCTCCTTCAGAGACAAAACGAGAGATTCGAAGAAAATGGAACGTAACGATGACTGAAATTTGAAAATACGGAAAGACTTTCCTTCAACTTTCCGCTGAAACATTTGATTATGCTTACTTGAAGGGCCACAATGGCGAAAATATATCGTGTCAGGGACGTGTTCAGGTGCGTGTGTGCTCGATTAATTCCGCTGATTTCAACGAGCCAGCTCGTCGTGGCTAACGAACGTAAAGCGCCGTCGAGTGCCGCGCGTGGGAGTGTGTTTTTCGGCAGGCAGCCGAATACTTTCGTTTGACGGGCCGCGCATATTTAAATTGTTAATCGCGGCCGTCGCGTGTCCCCCTTTACCCTGCCGCCCGGCCCGATCGCTTCGTGAATGGCTTCCGAGATCGGGGGAAACGATTCCCTGAAGTGGCTGACACCTCGCGGTGATGTACGGGCGCACATTGAGTACTTGTTAATTCAGGGACGGCGGTTTCCGTAGGATGCCAACGGTTAATGGCTGTACATTTTGAGTAACGTCTTCACGCCTCGCCGGGATGGAAGCGCGCATGAAAATGCCGACGCCGGGATTTATTCCGTGTCGTTAGCCTGCGCCCTCCTCCCCTCGTCGAACGAAGGACGCGAATTGCGTCAGGTTAATTTTCCAAATAGGGAAACGCCGAGTGACGCGCGATCTCTCCCCGCTTCTTTCCTTCCTTTTCGCCGCGCGTGCATTGTTTCGATTTGTATACCCCGTCTTTCGGCTCGGTGCGGTATCTACATTCGTGAGAGAAGAAGCCCTGAATTCCTCCTCACGGATCGCCCTGGCACGAGCGCGACTCGAGAATTTCTCGGGAATTTTCGAATGGACCGGTTTCGAGATCTAGATTATTCGGATATTTTACACAGCGTATCACTTCAATGTCACGCTTCTAAGAACGTACACCGGCGGTAAGCGGGCGCGCCGCGAGAGTGTCAAACGAGCTAGATCCTATCTCGGTACATGTCCACGAACTGAGACGGCTGAGTGATGCTAAAATTACATAATCGCGCGGCACAAGCCAGGAAAACACGTGTTCGTCGCAAGAGGCATCAGCGGTGGGAGGAAGGCGGAGCGTAATTAAACAATATATGAAATTTCAAGCCGGGTGTCGTTATCGCGCGGCGTGCGCGCGGCGATCGATCGAGATCAAGGAGCGAAAATTAATCGAGCCCGAGACAGGACCCTAATTCTAAAGCCGGGCTACTTTATTCCCACCGGGCGGACTTCCGGCACGGCGGCGGCGATAGCCTTATCGGCTTATTGATTCTTTTTGCGGGACGCGCGCAATCGCCGCGATAACATCGGCGACGAAAATTCCGCATGCCTAAATATCGCGTCTACACGGTGTCCCGTGACGAGCCGGCGCTCACCGTGTCTCCGAGGAGGCGCGGGCCGACGTGGCGGCGGCGAAGCACGTGTTTCGGCGAATGCAATTAGCATAATTCCAAGGAAATCATCCTCCGCGCGATTCCCGTGTCCCTTCTCGTCGCTTCGCGTGTAACGCACATGCGGCTCGAACAAGTTCGACGATTTACGGTGAAAAGTACGGGGCGTTATTCCCGGAACATCAAACGGCGGCCGTGAGCGCCAGGCGAATCACGTAGACGTCCTCGCATCCTCGTAAAACGACGTCGCGGGATTTCGGAAACGCGACGCGCGCGTAATCAGTATGCGCCGCGCTGCATGACGCATTATGTCACCGCGCGCCGACGATTCCTCACAGTATCGCCTGATAACTCTCGAATCTACGATAGAGGACCGCCGGCGTCTTTCCTCCCCTTTCCTCTCCTCCGTCGACGAGGCGTGTTTGCGCGATACCTCATTTCTCTCCTCGTTTCGCCGGTGAAACGCGATCACCGCGCGTGCGGTCAACGTATTTATTTATTACCGCCGGTCGCGCGTTTCCTCGATGGATACCCACGCTTTCGACCCGAATGGAGCCGACCCCGGGGAATGTGAGAGGAAACGCGCGATCAGCCGAGCGGAATCTTTCGGAACCAACCGACGCTCGTCGTGAGAATTCGAACGGTCGAATAAAAAAGTGAAATAACGCGCGGACGAATCGATAAATTGATACGAAGTCGAATGTCGCCGGTGATGATGATATCACCGTCTCATATTAAATCGCACGTGTAAGATATAATTAAGCGGATTTGAAGAGCCAGTCGTACGGCCAAAAAAGAGCCGAGGAAATGAGGTCGGAGACGCGTCTTGAATGATATTTCTTTGCCGCGCGCTGAGAGTAGAAATATCGGAAGAAATGGAAAAATACTTACTCGATGAGAATGAATAACATATATTTACTTGAATCTAAACTCTCGTATTCAAATAGAACAGACAATTGCTCTCATGAAGAGCTACGAAGCCTGAAGAAAATGTGTCTTCATGTTTGGACAAATTTCTCTCAACGGAAAAATATGTGTATTAGTATAAGTAAACATGATATTATTGGCGTCCGCCGAATAAATATTTTTTCTTTCTTCGGACATTTTTTCTCTCAGATTATGTCTGATGATTCAGTCGTCGGTTAAGCTTCAACATCGGAAATCAATCGATAGAGTCAATGTGTTAATAATATATTAACACGTATGTTACGTATATTCTCTCGAAGGAGAAGCTTATCGAACACGACCGCCTTCTGGCCGGGGTTCGATCGTCGCGCGCTCGCCTAGCATGATTCTCGAATTTTTGTCAGGAGAGAAATGTGGAAGGCACGTACGCGAAGGTGACACGCGTCGCGTGACGCCCTCGCTGTGAGAACGTGTGACTGCGAGACATAAGCCGACGAATTAATGGGGCTATTTTTTTATTCAGCGGCACGGCACTGACCACCCCTCCTCCCCCCGTCCGCCGCCCGTCCACCCTCAGTTTATACAGCACACCCGTCCGCGTACTTTATTTTATTTTACAGGATCCGCTAGCCAGTCGCGCTAACCACGCACCGTACGTGTCAACTCACCCCCGCCTCGCTATAAAACGATCCGGTGTCTCGATACGAACGTTCGTTAATGTCGAGCCGGCCTCGCTGGGGCTTTCAGGTGAGGACACCCCGCATACGCCGGTTAACGCGTTGCATGCGAACGGAGAATTGCATAAAAACAGCAGAAACGTCATCCTTTATATATCTGTATTATGATAAAACACGCCTTTAATTTCAATCCCACTTTACTATCTGCTTTTCTATCATCGGGGTGCAAATGTCGTTTGAATTGATCGTCGCGAAGGATCCGACGGGAGCGAGCGTTTCAGAAGCGAAGCTCTCGCTTACTTCCTACCCGCTTTCTCCAAATTTCGATTATTTCTATCGGCAATTATTTTCTACTCTCGTGGAAATTATCGCGAATACACCATCATCGTCAGCTTTATTTCGTCCACTGCTGGACACGGTCTCTTCCGATTTTCACTCGCAGGGAAATATATAGCGAATATACAGCGCCCGGATATTTTTCATCAATTTCCACCGATATAATCCTCGATATCTCGTTACTAATCAGTCCTCCCGATCAATTTTTCGCGAGATTTTTAAGAAATTCCGAAGAAACGAGCTGCCGTCCCTTCCGCCGCGGCCGATTTAATAGCTCATCAAATCACCGTCATTACTTATTCGCGACGGGTGGCCAAACAATCGGAATCGTTCGCGGCTCGGCTGCGTCGCCGAGGAGACGCGACTTCTTCGCGCCGCGTTCCCGGTGGCACCGGCGGTTTTTCAGCCGGTATTTTCCATCCACGACGCGCACGCGACTCTATTATTACGGACGGTCGTGCATTATCGTGAACACAGGACAGTCACTGATTTCGATCCGACGAGTCGGAACAAATGGCCGTCATGAAGGCGCGCTATCTCTCTAATGAAAATCAAGAAAAACCTCGCGTCGCCGGGCGAGCTTCGTGCGCGACCGAGCGACGTCGAGACCCGTGATCTATCACGAATTGAAATTCATACGAGCGACTCTCTCGCTTCCCCTCTACCCCCACCACCGTCTCCCTCGTTCCTCTCTTTTTTCTTCCTTTTTTTTTTGTTATCGCCGACGGACGGAAACGGCACGCTAAAACTACCCCCGCGATAATTAGGACTTTATGAGGTTCGAGCGCGTAAAACGCGAGCACACGTATCGCTGTCCGCGGCGTGTCCCTCGATTGTTAACTGCGATCTGTACAAGTCGCGATAACGGTCGACAGGTCAGCCTATTTAAAGACGAGAAGGTCGAAATTAAACGCACCGCACCGTTTAACTCCGGACGGAAGGGCACGCGTTTCTACGCACATTGTACACATTTAGACAGAGAGAGAGAGAGAGAGAGAGGAAAAAGTAAAGAGAAAAAATCGTTACTATCGACCTGCGACGGAACGGCGAGGCGCTTGTTACGAAAATCCGCGGCCGTAATTGCCCAAGCCTTATTGAAATGTATAGCGAGCCGCGGATGACACTCTCCCAGGACCTCGCGCGCGCATTATTTCACCGTGAAAATAATGTAATTCCGGTCACATCGCGAGAACGAGAGATTCTTATCGACGTAGCCCCTCTTCGCAGTGCCTCCGACGCCTTCGCGGCGCTTCGCTTCCACTCGTCACGCGTCTCTCTCTCTCTCTCTCTCTCACCCTCACCGTCGTCGTCCCGAAGCGTGTCCGCGCAATCGCCGCAGCTTCCACGTGGAACGGGATTTGAAGGAGGCAAAAAAACGGAGAGGAGAGCAAGATAAAAAGAAAAAAAGAAAAGAGAGACGCGATTCAGCCGAGATACCGAGAGTCGTGCCGTTACTCTAACGAAATGCGCGCAGCGTTACCAAACGCTTCCGTCGGCCCCGGAGCGTTATCCTGCAAGCGCGCGTGGATCGCGGATTTACGCGTCTCATTTCCTCGCCGTAACGTCGTTCCCACCGGCGAGATTCGCCGGTGTATTTTTCGGCCACGCTATGAGACGCGATGCGATCGGAAATTGCATTCCGTCGATAAATTATAAATTCCCGTCCGCTTTGCACTCCGTCGAGGAGCGGGGGCTGCGACAGTTTGCGAATTAGCGGTCCGCGATTCTTCACCGCAGCGCGACCGTCAAACGACGAGAGAGAACGATGACGACGATGATTCGTAAACTAGTCGAAATAATCTCAGCACCTCGCGCGTGTAACAGGATACAATTCCACCGACATACCTTCCCAAAAACATTGGACGACTCTTCTTCCCTATGTAACGTAAGACGTTGGAAATGCAGGTCGAGGAGCGCGATGGAAGACGAAGGAATCCCTCGCTTAAGGGCGACGGGTCTCCCGTCGAACCACGTCGCTGACAACGTCGCGTCTTTCGATAAGACACTTTTTAATCTCAGAACGAAGGCAGAGCTGTATATTCGGCTTCGATATCGGTTTGGACGCTTCTTTCAGTACAGTTAGAAACGCAAACGATGGTCCAATGAGAGAACTCCTTTTCGAAGGATAAATTCTCTCATTGGATCATTGCTTGCGTCCCGAATTGTATCGAAAAGAACGCCCGTTTAAGGAATCAAGTGTACACCATGAAATAAAAAAAAATTTCCCGTTTATTTTTATTATACTATATCGGCAGCTTTGAGTGCGCTGATATTTTAACACGAAGTCATCCGTTACTAAAGCATATCGTACTTGTTTTTCATGTTTTACGAATTTTTGTATCTCGAACTGGTTTAGCCAGTTATCCCACGTGTTCATCCGTGAGAGTAAAAATCAAGTATTTATTCGAAGCGTCTTTCCTTGACGCGCGAGATATATATTTTCCGTTAGCAATCGTCACGACCTGAATCGGCGATCGAAGGTTTCGATCGAATTTCATATATCGATGAGATATGCCCGCGACTCAACAGGTTACAGGCTGACGGGAAGACATTGTCAACCCTGATCGGACGCTTCTTCCTCGTGAGCGGATCTCACGGTGACAAATGGGTCAACGTACGACAGCTGACTCGGAGGACGCGGATGAATCATCGCAACGTTCGTAGCCATTCGTCCTGTTGCACCGGAAAGGAGACATTTCTCAAAACGCGAAGGAGCAGAAGCACGAAGTGGACGAAGTTTACGTACGCCGCTCGGGACGTGCTTGATCGCAGTCAAAGCGACCAAGAAAACTGCGTGATCATCTCGGCTACATTTGCAATGTCTCTCTCTCTCTCTCTCTCCTCTTAATTGTCAACTCGTATCGCTATTTCAACTCGTTCGCTACATCGATCGAACGTACAATGCGTGCCTTTTGTACCACGCGCTTTCTCTCCTTCCCTTCGCATCAAGCTTTCTTGCGGCTTTCATAAGGCCGCCGCTTCATTTAATTGCGCGTTCTGCCTACGCAACCCTTCCCTCCTCGGAGCCCGTTTTCTCTCAAGAATACGGTGCAAGATCGTTCCTCTTATTTTCGTGAAAGCAGCGCACGCATTGCTATGCGCCCGCGTTGTCGTTCGCCGCGGAGGATCGTGCGCTTGCCCTCCCCCTGCGAGGTCGGAGCATAAAACATCCTCCGCTGGAGGATGGGGTTAACGGTTCGTCCGGTGATCCTTTTCGCTTAAAGTCTCGCGTGGTAAAGTCGCATGAATTACGCCATCGAGATTCGGCTGTCGAGACACGGTGTATCTCATTGCAATCATCCGTGTGTATCAACGAAGAGCGAAAGTGCGAATTGAATCCTCCCACCCGGAATAGAGGGCGATTTCGACCACAAGTCGGGTTTTCGAAAAGAAGTGATCAAACCAAACAAGAGCCAAATGGATGTTTCTGCGAACGATATTCAATCGAGTGTTCGTGAGTCCTCGAGTGGAGAATGGAAATTCTTTCACCGAGTCGTCGCCGAGATTGCAATAATAACGCGGATCGGAAAGTTACCGGGACATTACGCTCGGACGAATGTTCACGTCGGCCTCTTAATTCTTAAAAATCGGCCGAGCACGAGACGTCCGACGCGAAAGCAATATACCTTTACGATCGAGCGAACCGGCTTTTTTCGACGGTCGCGAGGAGCGCGCGGGAGTTATGCCGGACGATTTATTTAAGCGAGAGCGAACTTAACCTCGGGAACGGCCACAGGCCGAAGATAGGAGTCCAGGAATGCCGGACGGTTCGGACATCGCCGTCTCGCATCTAGACGCGATGGAACTCTCAACAGCTACTAAGTAACGGTAGTCCGCAGCTCGGGCGAAATAAATTACCTTATCGAGCGAGTCGCTATTAGCCGCCCCGGCGTGACCAACATTATCCACTCATATCGTAATATCACTGGTGCTGCCAACTTCGACTTCCTGGGTAGTCCGAGTCTTTCGGCGATTACCCGGATGTTCGCGCGGAAAAAAGTAATTTTACAACGAAACCAACACGCATCTCTCGTTGTTGCTGCACATACGTTGCCAGAATAATCCAATTTAATTGGTATAACCAAATTAGCGAGTTATTTGTAATTGGGACAGAAACAGTCCCGTTGTCAGGACAGAAAATATTCTGCTGAATAAATTTGTTCTTAGGACAGGTTAATTTACTGTTAGGAACAGTAGTGTTTACCGACATTTGTTCCGACGGCGAAATAATTCAACAGATAGCGACTGAAGTAACTCTCAATAAATCATCTTTCCGTCACATCTTACCGCGTAAAATTTACTATGTCGGCAAATGATTTTTCCCTCCGTGGGAACAACGCGGATTGGAAAAACGGCTAATTTTGGTCGTTGCAGATTGTCGATTTTCCCAACGATAACGAATAACAAACGGACGACTCCGTGACTGTCTCTTCGTTACTATTTTCCGATCACCGGAGTAATACCCGCGAATGTATAGCAGCCGGGTGTATCCGGGTAACCCCGACCTGCTCAAACTCGCGGGTTCAAGTATCGATTCGAGTATCGAAGTATCCGGGATTCTTCGGACACGACGCGTCACGAGAAGCTTTCTCGAAATGACGGATCTAGGCTCAAGGGCGCGTGTTAGTCCGGATTGCCTCGGAATGTAATCTCTCCGCGGCAAGGTTTCCGAATACGAGAGCAATCGCGAGATCGGAGCGAGGTGGAACCGACGGCCGAGAGAGCGCCGGCGTGGTAACCGTTGGCCGCGGAACAATGTAATATACGCCGTGTGTAAGTACGGGGGAGATCGCGCGGAACAATGCGCGGCGATGCGTGGGGGTCGGGGGTACGTGCATACGCAGGTATATATACGCGTACAGGGAGGAGGACGCGAGGGAACGGGGCACGACGACGACGAGAGAGTAGTCACGCACGTGGGTACGGCGCGCTGGGCCTTATCGTCGCGTTCACATCCGCCGTCTCGAGGATGCGTATAGAGAGAAAGCTGAGAGAGAGAGAGAGAGAGGCGGAAAAAATGCTGGATTCCCAGGATCCGCGGACTACCTCGGGGCGGACGCGCGTACGCCAGTAATGCGGAAGAGATCTCTCGCGAGCGACGCGCGAGCGTGTTTAACTTCGCGAAGTGGAGGACTCGGAAGGGGACGCGAGGTCTCTCTCTCTCTCTCTCCCTCCCTCCTTCTCATTCCCTCTACCCACGGCCAATTTGTGTTCCGCCGGTGCTCGCTGATTAATGCGCGACGTAACGTATCGCGGTAAGTTGCGAGGG
>NW_014555716.1:719293-834139 GCF_001313825.1 Dinoponera quadriceps
GGGGGGGAACTACGAAGTCGAGAAAACGTCGGTAGCTGCCGACTATCTCGCGAGAGGTAGCGGGAGCTCCGCGGAGGGAAACGCCTATGCTGGTTCCCGGCGTTCGTCGTACGTGAGGATGTATTGTTCTAGCTGCAGCATCCTGGATCCACCGGCGACGATCGGATGATACCGACGGTCCGGTTATTGAAAAAGAAGGGGGAACGGTTCGTCGGATGGGAGCGGATACGCACTGGAGCCACGAAAAAGAGGAGCGCGGAGATACGACGAGGTGTAAAGATAACGCGGGATACACCAGATGGTCCGAGATACAGCAGTGTTCTCCGCTCCGGCGACGCCATCACCACCAACACGCGCGCTCCCTTCGCGGCTACGAGATTATAATTAAAGTACCCGCGAGTCTAGTTATTCCAGTGTGACTAACGCCTAAGTAAGCCGGCGGTTGGGTGGCCGTTGTGGCCTGGCTCGCACGATACTTAGCAAAAGCGACAAGTTGACAGTAACAAATAGCTACTCGATGCATTATTCAAATTATGTCATACAAATATTTCAGATTCGCGTTGCGCGATACCGCGCGGGCAACCAGGAAACGAGCCGGACGGGGCTGCTCCTGCCGGCTGGCTCGTACGTTTCGTAGAGTATCCGCGGGTACGGCCGCGCCGCTAGGAAATCTTATGCAACTATGTGCAACGTAATTCCCTCCTTCTCTCTCTCTCTCTCCAGACCGCTAAATCCAGCGCAGATCGTATCGGTTTCCGAAGCGCCCGCGCGCAAAAAGTAACACGGCGACTAAGTCGACGGATTTACGGGCTGGCGCGTGTGTCGTCTTACGTCGCATTACTGTCAACAACATGCAACGTGATCATTCGTAACCGTAATCTTCCCTCATTCTCCTCCGCCCGCGCTAATTCCCCGCAACACGGGCGTTGGTGCGCGCGCCACGTTCCCACGACCGTTCTTCCGGTCACCGTTAATCGAAATCGACAACTGGATCGCGCGCGATATTTCCGGTACACTTAACGCTGAAAAGCAGCCGCGCGAGGAGCTTCTCCGGGAGAAAAGAGGGAAGAAGAGATAGGACTTATCGACGGTATATCGCTCGAGTCCCATACGCATTCGTTTACGCGCCCACGCGTCATTAAGTATTAATTTAAAACGGTCCCCCGCGGTTATTCGCGCAAACACGTCGAGATACCCTCGGAGGAGACACCGAACATCGTGAGCGCGCGCGCGCACGTTCCTCTCGCCCCGCCGAAATCCCGAGATGGCTTCGATCTATCGACTAGCTAATTAAATAATCCTCCTGGACGCGGTCGCGGCTCGTAGACGGTAGGAACAGGTCGATACATCTCATTGTAACAGGATAAACAGGAGTTGGGACACGGCGGTGGCTCGAGGAGCGACGACGACGACGAGGTAAGCTGAACGAAGCTGGAGGAAGAGGAGGAACCAACGGGTGGAGAAGGAAGAGAGAGAGAGAGAGAGAGAGAGAAAAAGAGATGAGAGGATCAAGGGACTTAGCTTCGGTTCGTGGGCCCACCGGCCGTTGGAATCCGAGATCGCGTCTGATCGCAATTAAGGCCCCGCTCCGGCTGCGGCTGTGAATATTTTATTCCAGTCGTTGTCTTTCTTCGTCTCTCTCTTTCTCTTCGTCTTTCTCTCTTCCACTCGTCCCTTCCGTCACCTCTTCTCTTCCTCCTCCTTTCTCTTCCTTCTACCAGATTTCTCCCGGTGGAACCCTCTCGGTACCGCCGAGCGGTGTTACACCCGTGCACCACGCTTCTTCTTCTTCGTCGTCTTCTCTTCCTCCTTCTTCTTCTCCTCCTCAAGACAACACGCTCAGACCCCTTCCTCGTAATACGGACGCCCCGGACCCCGCCGGTCCTCCGGCATACCCCTGGGTTGGGGGAGGTACCCAATTCGAAACGAGCGAATTTGAATACGGCCGACCAGGTCCAGAAACAATGGGGACATCGACGGACCACACGGGATGCGAGCAAATGGTCGAACAACCGCGGGACATGCGTTCCGGCAAGGGCTGCTCCTTTCTTTCGAGGCCGCGAACTACCCACGAGACTGCCGCCGGCAGTGCCAACTATCGTCAGGGTGACCCTTATTACCGCCTACCTACGCTTCGACGCTTCGGCCCGGTCGAGCGGGACGTGAAAACGTGCGAGTATACCTGTGGATAAGAGGAATACGATGCTTCTGCTCGCTAATCGATATCAAGGAGGCGACTGTTCTCTCGACACTTCGCCGAGGCAGAACTTCCCTGCGACTTCCGACCGATCTTCGAGTCTTTTTTTATAATAACAGTAATTTCCCACGGACAGCGTAAGAGAAAATAGTTCTATTTCTACCTCGTGCAATCGTGCTTTTCTCCCGCTGAGATAAAATATCCCCCGCGATCTGCCCGATAGCGTGTTTCGATATCCCGGCTGAGGATCGCGAAATCGTTATCGATGGAGAGGTCGGTAATTCGGTGGTTCGTCGACAGGAAGGAAAGGACGAGGCCCACCCTCCCTCCCTCNNNGGCCCACCCTCCCTCCCTCGGAGAGGATACGAGAGAGGCGCAGCGAGCGAAGAGGAGGACCTTTTGTGAAATCGATACCGGACGAAGATGGTATCGGGCGGATCCAACACGTGTAACGTACTACCGCGCCGGGACGAAATCAAATTTATTTTGCTGTTATTTCCAGCGAGCTACGGCGAGGTCGCTGGTCCGCGAAGAAATATGGGAAATCGAATTTTCTGAAAGCGTCGGGGGAAGATCCTCGGCCATATCACCGGGATGTGTGTGAGCGATGTGTAGTCGCATCGCATGGCAGTCGGTCGGTCGCTCCGTGGAATCGTACACCATAGAGCCCGGAATTTCAGCTCCAATCAGCTACCAAATGTTTTCGCCGGTTCATCACAGTTCACTCCACGGCAATTTACAGGCGAAATCGTTGCGAAAATAGCGAACTTCGTTTCCGGCGCGGGAGGACGGTCGCGCGTTTGACAGACGCACCGCCGAATTCCCGGTACACGTTGCTGATTTACGACCGGTCGACGCCGAGCCGTAGCGTCGTGTATTTTTTCCCACATTTGAAGGAAAAAAATTATGTGCGGTTAGCGCCTGCAGGATGCGGCTACAACCCGCGGGTAGCGGGTCTTACGGTACCGCGGGAACGTGATGGGTCACGTGAAGGACGGGGATACCTGTCGGGTTCACGGGGTGGTCCCCGCGTCACGAGTGTTCGTCCGAGAGAAGAGGGCCAGGTCCTCGGTCGAGGACCACTGCCAGTAAAAAAGACAAGAGATCGGCCAACGGGGACAACTCATGCGGAATCGCTAACGAGCCGAGCGGACACCCGAACGATGGATGGCTCGAACCAGAGAGCCCGAACTCCCCTCTCTTCGGACTTCGATGCGTCTCGAGAAAATTCCACTTTTTGGACCACCCCTTCTCTCTTTTCTCGACCCCCTGACTAAGGGACGCCCGAAATACCCCGTTTCCGCTTGCGGCGCCGAGAGCGGAACCTCAAGGACGCGTGTTTCACTGGCGAGACGATTGATTAATATGTCGATACCGTTCGATTAATAATTACCGAGTGTTACAATCGTTCAACATTGGAAACATCGTTGGGGAAAAAGGTTATTAAAAGGCCAAGATAGCTCATAGTAGCTGATATTTGGTCACTCATATTGTGTTACTTTCCGAGCTACGATCAGTAGCTCGATCGACGTCGTTAATTCCGTTGGAGGAAAAACGGGACGTCGCGCGTGCGCGATGCGAGATCTCGCGAATTGCATAAATCTCGGGAGAAGAGCGCGTTCGGAAGTCCGACGGCTCGGAGGCTCTTCGAGGCTCTTCGCCATGGCGAGCGCGCCGTATTCGTTTCTGCCGCGGCGCACGAACAACGATTTTCGATTCGGACTCGATGCCTCGAAGATCACCGCGTGACTCCGGCTGGAGTTTGACCCCGGAATAACTCGGACGGAACGTACGGAACGGCCCGTGGTGGGACAGAGAGAAATGGCCAGAGGACATGGGCGCGAGGGGGAGAGACGGGGCGGAAGAGAGAGAGAGAGAGAGTAAGAGAGAGAATGATAGCCGATGGAGGCGGTTCGAGATATCAGATCGAGTCCGGCTTCGACGAGAGACCCCGAAGAGAAGATGGCGTATCTGCCGTAGGAAGGAGCCGGTAGCCGGTAGGGATGTTCTGGTGGGTGAGCACAGCGTCCACCATCGCTACCACACCGATTGATTGCTCCGATTGCTTACATTCTATCGATAAAGCACCGGCAACGAATCAAATCGAGAGGCGCGCGTTCCCCGAATAACTGCCGAGGCTCGTTTCCCGAGTCGCTCGTCTTTTCATCGTGCTTCGGCTCGATCGTTGACAGGAGAACGTCGCGAAGAGAATGGGAGGTAAAGAGAGAGAGAGAGAGAGAGAGAGAGACACACACAAATCGTGAGAGACGATCACCGTGCGAAATTGTCGCCCGTATTCCACCACATCGCGAGGGAGATATTCGGTTGATCTATTAGACGATGCGACACGAGAAGAAGCTGTTAATTAATACATCGACGGCGGCCCGTACAGCGACGACGCGAACGCGCAATTTCGGCCACGTGCGAAATAAGAAGGTGCCAGATTTGATCAAGGCGGACGTTTCATTCTCCGAGGAGCGCGCGCGCGCGCGTCCGAATCGACCGTGCGATTAATCGGCGCGCGCGATCCGCGTTGTAATAATACGTATAATTATCCGCCGCGGGCCGCGCGACGCTCGCGATAATTAATCAGCCGCGCGTTATAAATCACGGCTTCCCGTCTTGTCCGCATCCCCCCCTCGGTCCCAGTCCCTTGGTAAATTCGACGCCGTATAATGATGGCACCGGTAGCCGAAGTGACATATTTCGATTCCGGCACGATCGAGTACCCTGCCTACCGTGTTGTCGCTGCCAAGGAGTACAGTGATGGATCGGCCGGTGCTGGAAGATCCCGAGAGAGAGAGAGAGAGAGAGAGAGTATATGTGGGAATACACCGGCGCGAGGTGGCAGGTTCGATATTAAGCCGCTGTCACGGCCACCAGCCGACGGTGTATAACGATTCTCGGCGAGAGAGAGAGTCGAAACGCGCGACCTATGGCGAACCGCGCGTACCTAATCCTCCTCCTCCTCCTCCGACATCTTTTCTTCTTCCGTACATACCGTATCCCCGACGACTTCGAAAACTTCCAGCGACGTCTCCGAGACGCGCCGAAGTCCGAAGAAAAGAAATGCCGGGCGGATCGGGGATCCGAGGAGTGATCGATCACCCGGCGAACTTGCATGCGCCGAAGTGGAGGATAGAAATTTCAGCCGGCCGTACGATGCTCGGTCACGCGGGAACCCGAAACGCCGACGCGAGGAGGAATCACGAGAGAGAGAGAGAGAGGGGATTCTGTTCGTTGTCGATATCTTTCTTTCTCTTTTCCCCATTTTTACGGACGTAAGGAGACTTATCGTCGACTAATAAATTCGTGTACGTTAGATGTCAAATTCTTCATCCAATTCGCCTCGAGATCGATTTTACCAACAGCACGGTTTCAGCGAATCAGACCCTATGCTGATACCGACGTGCCCGCGGAAGTTTCCGTCATCGAGCGTGATCCGGAGTCGAAATTTCGATACTACTTCGACTCTCGGGGACAGTTTTCACCTGCTTGTAGATAGACGGTCTATAGTTTAGTGAAAACCCATTTCGACGGTCTCACGTGTGTTAACTTTCCCATTTGAACCTGTAACTCTGCAGATTTCAATTTTAATGCTACTTCGAAGCTATAAATACGGACTCGATACTTCGATTATTAAATTCACGGGGGTATTAAAAACCACCATATTCTGACGCTAAAACGGAAATTTGAGACGTCATCATGGTCAAAGTTCTAGAAAATGATATCATTATAATTGAACCATTTTGCTATCTTAGCTTCTACCGCGTGCTGTAGTATCACAAGTTTAACACAGAAGCGGAAAAATCAGTACAATTGGATCTACCTGACGATGAACGAGCGAATGCGTTTCGGTTGAAGGAAGCCAAATTTCTAGTTGTGAGAACTAAAACTGATTTGCGAAAACTAGAAATCCTTCTTTCAACCGAGACGCGTTCGTTTGTCCATTGTCCGGCGGACTCGAGCAGACTCATTTCTCAGTGCGGGCTTTCGGAAGAACGAGGCACTGTTATGCACGTTCGATGAAATAACTTGCAAATCGCGCGAGCCCTCAGTTAGACACAATGTCTCCGCGAAGGCTCTGTGCGCGCTCTAAGCCGCCGCCGCCGGAGGGAAGAGGTGAAAGAATTCGTCCGACCTTTGCGCGTCTTACGTTACACGTCCTTCCAACTCCTGACGCCCAGTTCGATCGACCAAGAGGGAAAGAGAGAACGACCTCTCCTCTTGCGGAGAACAATGCATTAACACCGTTGCATGCGATGCATTATGCATGCGTGCGCCCTGGCTTTTCTCGAGCGCGGCCGATGGGAGTGTCGTCAAATCAACGCCCCATCCGTGTCGTTCACGCCTCGCGCGGCCTTCCAAATGCGATTTTCAATCGTAATTACGACACGTCGCGTGTACACGCGCGAGATTCTCTCTCTCATTCGCGACCTACCCTCTCGCCGTCGGGGCGACGAAACAAATGTCGCGGGAGTTCCATTCGATTCCCGAGTTCGCCGGTCCTTGATCCCGACGTTCCCCTCGGCCGCGTCGCCGCGCTGCTGAACGAACGAATCACACCGACGGCCTGACGCAGTCAAGGTCGAGAAGCGAGTCAAGTGTCAAAAAGTGACGTTCCACACGGTAAGCATAAATTATTCACGAGATACACGGGGTACGCGGGAGTGACGTGAGCGTGCTTGCGAGGGGGGGGGGNGGGGGGGGGGCACGGCAGCCTCCTCGCGCGAAATTAAACCAAGAGCGCGAACTTATTACCTATGCACCGCATTAAGGACGGTTGCACGAGACGCTTCACGGGACGCAACGCGCGTGGGCGAAGCGTTTCAAGCGCGTACGCTTCGTTTCAGATATCCGGTCGAGCGACTATCGACTCCTCCGACGTGTGTAAACGAGAATCAGCGAGAGAGAGAGAGAAAAAGAGAGAGAGAGAGAGAGTACGACGATTCGGTACGGCTCGTCGGTCGTCCGAATTACATAACAGCGATGTCTGGCTCGCTTATACGGACATTCTTACAAGAATGACTTTGGAATATGTCGAATCTCATCTTACCCCGCGGGGGACGGCGCCTAAACGGTCAAATTACAACTCGGACAAGTTCTCGAGACTGTACCGAGCCGCGCGAGGCTCCTCTCGATCACGGTATCCTCTCTAGGCTTCTACGAGCGGGACAGAGAGGAGACGACTTTCGTGTAATAGGTATAAACTTTCTCCCGGCGAGGGCACTTTATTGCCCGCGTCGCTCGTTTATATTTTTCCGGCCCTCCGCGGAGGGTGGCCTTCTCGCCGACGAGACACGCACGACGAGTCAATCGCGCGCGGGAGGAAATTTGAAAACGATACGCGACGAGCCGACGGTCTTTCCGTCTTTTCGGATCGGCATAACCGGAGAAAGGAAAGGAACGACGTGTCCTAAGGTTGAAAGTTGAATTAATTAACACGCGGATCGAGCGTGTGAATATGTGGGCGGGTGTGTGGTAACATTAAATGCGCGACGTGGAATCCTGAATTTTGGCGCGCATTACGTTTGCGCGTGAATCACAAGAAAGAGCGCGTCCACATCGGCGCGACCGTCGAAGGATTTATCGGCGTATAATTTAAGGAATTGATATATGCCGCGGGGAATGAACATTCTCTCTTAGATAAATTTAGATGACGCCGAGAGAAATCCCACGCGGAGGACCGTTCTCAGAGATAGGTGGGACACGTCTTCTCCCGAAGTGTCCCACGAAATAAAAACGTCACCGTCGTCCGAAACTGCTACCCGGGGGATCGTACCTCAATCGTGAGAGGCAAAACGAGACGGTGCATAACTCGGCTTCGTGAGGAGGGAAAAAAAGCGCAAGCTCGCGGTGCGCTCAAGCGCACGATTTTTCACCATCGACGTGCACACAGCGCGACGAGACGTCACGGTAGAGCGACGATTAGCACGACAGTTAAACTCGAGGAATTCAAGTCCTTGAGAGGAACGATTTCACGTTCGAGCGAAAGCTCTAGTTGAGATACTCGCGACGAAGACGACGTCTCATCGAGGGCAAAGCTGTAGTTTTGTCTTTCTACTTTCGCTGCAATATTTCCAACTCGATCGAACAGAATCCCCCCCTCCCTCCCCCCCGGGTTGAAATTTTGGATCTATGTTGAACCTTTAATTCTATAACACAGCAGTAAGGTGGCAAAGTAGGTGCGATTTCAGTTCTAATAATATAATTTACTGTTACTATGATATCAGTAATGACTCAAATTTCCGTCCTTGTTATTTTAGAATCAAAATAGGTTATTCGAGGCAATGTTAAAGTGAAATCTGTAGAATTAAAGGTCCAAGAAAGCAATTAGTGTAAATATTGTCGAAGCAGGTTTTTATCGGACTATAGGCCGTTAAAGTTAGAGCAAATCGTCCTTAATACTAGAAATATCAAACGGCCAATTCTGTTTCTATTTTTTAGATTAATCGCCTATTTTTCGTGTAAAAGATAGGGTTCTGAAACTTCACGATTTTCACCGATCACTTCTCTCATTAAACGATTGATGAAAATAATATCTTCCACAGGAATCTTTCTGTTTCTACAACCAAGTTTCCATCGGTCCTCAAGCAACAGAAAATTCAGTTCACACCGACGGAGTTGTTTTTCCGCGTGGTATCAAAATAATTTCGACTAGGGTGACGAAAAATGAGCAAGTAATCCTCACGATCCGGCTGACAATGATCACGCCACAAGCATGAGATAAAACTCGAAGCGAAGCAACCTATGATATGACCTAACGCAGACCGACAAAGCAGCGACATTGTCCCGACGCGCGCGCGAGGTCGGTGACTGTTCCGCGCCGAGAAGTATCCACGATCCATCGATCCGACGCGGAGACGGGGCCCACATATGAGTTTCTCACGTGTCGCACGTATCGGGATTCCTCTCCCGGTTGTGCGTAGAGGGGGACGAGATGAGGAAGGAAGAAAAGGAGGAGATGAAGGAGGAGGGCGCCTCCTTCGTAACAAGGAACCCCCCGTGGACGAACTAATTCTCCCGGATGACTCGCGAGGCTACGGCCCTGCGGGGGTCTGAAACAATGCGCGAGAAACGGCCCTTAAGGCCCCGTAAGACTTACAAGCCGCCGACTACGGCGTGCGCTCCTCTCCTCCGAAACTCGTCGGCTATTCGCTGAATCACCCTTCTGGATACCGTGCGAGATGCGTCTCGCGGGTGTAGCAATGTGTAGAAGCGGCCCGGAGCGAGCCATCGGCGGAGCCCGGCGAGCTCAGGTGAGATCGTAGCGAAACTCCGAAGCTCGCCCGGCGAATCCCGATAGCGACGCGCGCGAATAGCCGTGGACAGCATGCGAATTTAATGAGTCGCGTCCTTCGCGATCGGCCCTATTTATTCTCGCGAAATTTCGCCCAATGAAATTCTCCATTCGAACAGCCCTCTAACTCGAATTCGTACAAAACGGATTCTCCGTTCTGAATTATCGAGGGAATATTTCCGTTCGAAATTGAGGAATGCATCTGATATATCCCACGTCGTCACAGAAATCAATTCACTCTGACCGATGAAAATGTTTATTCATACGAATTAGGAATCTACTTGAATTTTGGTTTAAGCATTCGCTCCTGTGATTCCGAGGGGTGGTGTTTTTACCATCGCTTCGAATGAACTTTCACGCGTTCGGAGTGGAAATTTCACCCCCAAGAAATTTCGAAAGCACCAATGCACGCGGCGGTCCGTTATTCGAGGAATTCGAAGCGAATTTGGACGAAATCCATTGGCGATTTTCCGGGGTTACTTTAACGGCAGTTATTCGAGAGACGCGGGAGAGACTGAATCTTTCGTTTCAAGTTCAAAGTTCAGTATTTCATGTTGGAGGGACGATTTCCGACTCGTTGATAATCGATGTTTCGCGCAGGTTGACCGCGGTTTTGAGCGTCCTTGATCGTCATTCGTAGCCATCGCTAATTCCGCGTGTGGGAGAATGGACTAAAGACACCTGCCCCATGCGGAGAAACGCATTGCCCTAATGGCCCACCTTGTAATTACCATTGTTCCTACGTGACCGCCTCTTATTGAAGATATCGCAAAAAAGGAGAAGTACGACGCGGCCGACCGACCGATCTAACGAACGAGTGGCGATCGTTGCGATTCCATTCCGCGCGAATTAAATCGCTATACCTCCGATTGGAATTGTCTTCTAGTTCGCGTCGTTTCAGGATATCAATCGTCGCGAATTTTCTAGGCGGATAGCAGGTCGGAAGAACGTACGATGGACGAACGGCTGGGAACACGCGAAAAGCAGGGCGAAAGGCAGCGAGCTCGAAGACTCCAAGGGACGCCTTGAGCGTATTCCTGGGACTCTCGTCGATCGCCAAATGTCGAGGGTAAGATCGGGGTAACAAAGGGTGCCATCGAGGTCCGGAAACTCGATACGATACGCGGGCCCCGCCGCGCCTTCAAGATATTCCCGTCACGTAGGACGCGTATGCGCGCATCGTACGAGGTTAATCGCGAATAAAGATCTAGCCGTTGCTCTCTCGGGGCCTCATCGGGGCCCAGTTTTCGCCGAAGCACCCATCGGCGGCCGACCTTCGCTCGTATTTCGCCGCGCTGCGTCGCGCGTTTGCGTCTCGCGCACGTCTTCCCGCGGCTACGTCGTAGATCCTCCGAGACGTCCGCAACGTCCAGGACATGACTCACGTAGCCGACTCACGGAATCGACGACGACATGCGGTTACGTTAACCGGCATGGAAGCCCCCATTCCTTCGATGCCTCCGTCCAGGTCGCGTCGTTTCACGGCTTTGAGAAAACTTCTTCCACCGGACACTTCCGATTCCGATACGTTCCGATACGGGATGTTCCTCAAATTGCGCTGATACCATTCTTTTCAGTTGCTTTTAAGCTTTTCGCTCTGGCGACTTCTAATCGGATTTCTCCTCGTAATGATGATAATTCGAAGGTAATTTCAACGATAATCTCAAGGTAATTTTCTTTTCAAGAAAACTCTGCATTTAATAAGTCGCAAAGAAGAACGAATGTTTGAGTGTATTCACGCGACGTGGATTCCATAGTGGAATCTATTTGTGGAATGTACGAGATTATATTGCAAAACACATCTGGAAGAAACAACAGTCTGTAGAATTAATTGTATACAATGTGTAATTATATACGTCCGTTTTATTCTGCGTGTCCTCTTCCTCGCAAGCAAGGTCGGAAGAGGACAGACAACTCGGTCATCCGCGTCATCGGGGTTACTCTTCCACGATCCAGAGGAACGTGGACATTTTATATTCGTGCGTACGCCGCGTTCTTCCTGTTCCTTTTGTCTCTCCTCTTTCTTCCACACCCACTTCTACTCCTCCTCCTCCTCTCTCTCTCTCTCTCTCTCTCCTTCTCGGAAGCTACCGAGATTTTGACGATAACGGGGTGGATCCTGGCGGACTCGTTCGCCCCATCAGCGATCCATAAATCCGACAATTTGTCCGGCCCGTCCGCGGTGTTTTGATCGCGGCCGATTCGAATCCGAACGAACCCCACCACCACACCCCCGCACCGATCCCGGGCCCGATTCGGCATTCGGAGGGGGGACCAACCGCGATCCTCGCATAATTATGCCGGATACGAATACGTCGATATCGCGTGTCGCCAAGCGCGAAATTCGCCGCCGGTCGAAAGAAGATTCTTCCCCGCGTGCGATTTTTTTCAGCCTCGATCGCGAAGACCGCGACTTTCCATCGAAATCTTTTTGCACGTAAACGCGAAGCGAGACCCGGCGAAGACGGACGTGAATTTATAGCGCCTACGCGAGGCACAAACTCAAATTTCTCCCTTCACATTCCCTCCCCCTTTTTCTTTTTTCTCACCGCGTGTCGTCGTTCCAGTCGCATTCCTCCCGCGCGAAAATAGCGACGAGCGTCGTTTTCGGCCGCGAAGGCGAGCCACGATCGTTTCGGAAACGCCCGGCGACACCAGGCGATGAGGCCTCCGACGTTATAAAGCGGTTCACGAAAATGGCGAGCGTCTTGGCGACCGCCTCGGCAACCTTAACCGCGAGATACTGCGGCCCCTTTGTGGTGTCCCGTGTGGAATTCCAGCGTCGAAAAGCTACTCATAGAAGGCTGCTGGCTCATACGCGTTCTCCCTTCCTGCGGCTTCTTCGTGTTTTATTGGGGGAGCCCCCGCGACATAGTCGGCGCGTTTTGACGGGCCCCCGCGGATCGCATACGAAATCAAGTGTCCGGGCCCGGAGAGAGGTGGCTGAGTTTTATCGCTCGGCCCGCGACGGGTCTCGGCGACCATGTAAATTATGCGTCACTTTCGGCTACCTCGTTAGACATCAATTTCCGTCATCCCGTCCGTGCGTCTTCTCGGTAAGGCGGTCCGCTGCGACCGTTTCGCAACCGGTCCGACCTCAGGCTCGAAACCCGGCAAAACATTCAGCAACTAACTGCGCTGTGCAGCTAATGGCTTCGACTAATCCGCCCTATGGCGAATCTCTATCTCAGCTTGCGCGAGTTCTTTTAACGGACACCGCCGGCAGAAATATCTTACGAAAAAATAAGAGAGAAAATCAGTTTCAACTAGATAGGGACTGTGAAAACTCGGCGAGAAGCCGATAGCTTTGTTACCGCGACTGAGGACATTCGGCTGTATTAACACCCGCAACCCGAGACAGCTGAGAGCAAAATCGACTCAGTGGGAAACCCACGGAGGTCTTTCTGTTCTTACAACTGAATTTTTGGCTGATCTCCGGGGGAGGGGGGATGGAAAATTCACGCGGGGAAGGTGATTGGTTGAATTGACGCGACGAACCAAGTGCATCTTCGTCGAAGGAAACAGAATTCCTGGCTCTTGAGAGCCGAATTTGGACTCGTAAGAGACGCAAATTCTGTTTCCTCCAGCCAATGCCGCGTTTGGCTCGTTTCACGTCGGCGAATCTTTTTCTCCGTACGGTTACACCAGCAGAATTGTTCGTTTCATATGGTGCGCAGAAGTGAGATCTATTCGGCGATCAGAAAGCGTTACGTGCAAATAATATGAAAAGAAATACATGACGAACATGATAAATTTCGGTGCTGACAGACGGAGGTCTCCCCGGCGGTGATAGTCGAAATGGAAAAGCGGAGAATCGCGACAGCGATCGACAGATTGGAGAATTCCGCGACGGTGATCATTGGAACGTGATCGGGAGAGGGTCCCTTCGTGAGAGGACGGAGATCGATCCGTAAAAGGCGCGTGTATTATTCACGTGGCCTTGGGAAACGCTTGGCCCAGCGCGCGATAATGCGCGCGCTAACGACTTTATCGCGTTATAGCCGGGGCCTGCAAGCTCGCGCGGCTCCGCAAGCAAACGAGGAAGGAATTATCGATCCCGCGCGCGACCACCACGGCGTTGGAGCGGCCGATGGCGGGCGCGATAAATCTTCATAGTTCCTTCTGACACGTTTCACGTGGCCGTAAGCGTTATCTTCGCCGCATGAAATATGTCGGAAACGCTTTTCTTTCGCCGCGAATATCGCAAGCTCACGCTCGCGGGCTCGCGCTTCGGCACGGCACATTCGCGAAACGGCGCGGAGTCGGTGAAGAAAGAGAGATAGAGAGTGAGAGAGAGAGAGAGAGAGAGGTTCGAAGGGAACTGGGAGGAGTGCGGAGAAAAAAATAGACGATAGGATTATGCGGCACGTCTGTCCGGCGAGACTGATCGATAGTACATTAGTAATAACTTCATTTCGTTCGGCGAACAAACACGAGGACGACGCACGACATCGCGTGTCGCCCTTTCGGCCTTCGTTATATCGCGCGCGCGAACGTTTTTATTTAATATAAAGGTTGCCCCACCGCGCCTCCCACCCCCTTTTATTTTGGCCTAGCGGATCATTATCGGATACGTTGCGCCTTACGCGAGACAGCTCTCACGAATCGGTCGGCTGAGAGGAAAGCTCACGCCGGCCTTGTTTTAATCGAGAAAACGAATCACCGCTGAACTTTCGCGCGCTGCAATATCGTGCCGGCGAGAGGACTTTCGGCGAATATCGCGGAAGCCGAGGGGGAAAAGACCAACGTTACACGACAAACGTCCGACGTGCCGCTTCGCTGATCTCTTTTTATCGTGGCGACCTATCGATATACAGCGAGAAAGACGCCGTGATTTGTCGGCACGTCGTAAATCGACGAGCGAAGACCCGCCGAGAGGAGTAAATTCGCGCGAGTTGCGGCACTCTCGAGAAGTAAAAAAAGAGAGAAAAAAAACCAGGGAAAACCGCGTATGTCCGCCGCGCGAGTGCCCACGCGCAAGGTAGGACCCTTCGCAGTAATTTAATAATGCGACGCAACGCGCGCTCATGCCCTTGCCCTATCACGTTACTCCGAAGACTTACGTGCAGCGATGCGCGCAGAAATTTAAATGCGCGCCGCACAGCTGAAAGGGGAACAACGTGCGATTACGGCATCCCGAGACGAAATTTTGATGCTGTTTTGACGCTATTAAGGTTGCGGTAACGGTGAATGATGGATTTTCAGCAGCGACATTCAAGGACCTTCACGTAAGTTCATTATTTACTGAATAGAATATTTTCCCATAGTTATATTTCACTATCTGTGTTACAAATGCTTTTGAGGGAAATTGAGAGAAATATGTACGCACAATATTACAAAAGGGAGATATTAAAATGCACACATTAAATACGCTTTATTTTTATTTCCTGCAAGAAAGAGGATCTTTCCCGGCAAATAAATAGATAAATATTATAATTTGTTTGATTTCTCTTATTAACGTCTTTTTTATACGTCAGTTGAGTTAATAGAGGTGCATACATAATTAACTTCTCTCATGAATTTTTTAATTCTACAGATTATAGTATCGGAATGCTGTCCGGAGCAATTTCTTTTGCTGATAAAATAGCAAAAACCGAAATTTCAGATATCATTAGGATCAAAATAGGAGCAAATTATATCGTTAGAACTGAAATTGAGATTATTTTACTATCTACTCTCTTCTATGGTGTCGCAGAATTGAAGGTTTGACGAAAGACCAAAATTTCGACTCGAGATAACTGAACTGCGCTCGTTTTCCCTTCCAGACTTTCGGCAAATTCCTCCCTATAGCGGAATATACGCGAGCCACGTACAAGAGTCTGCGACGAGAGAACACTCTCTGTCTTTCTCCCTCTTCCTCGGCGCGCGGTTCCGAACGGCGGCGGGAGCGAACGTTTAATATATAAATATGTAAATAATGCGCTGCCGCGAGTATTTCTCATGCGGTCGGGACCAACCGGTGGCGGCTAACTTATGGCAGGGACCAGGAAGACCGGCCTCGGTTTGGTCATCCATAATGGTGTTCCTTGCTGCGAATCTATCGTCACGTTTTAAGCTCGCCTGAGCGTGTGTACACACGAGTTGCGCTCTCCGGCAATAAACGTCCCGAGCCACTTAGTACCTCATCCGGCTGATACCCGACGATCTTCACGGGGTTCCACGCATTAATATCGGTGCCTTTCAAGAGTACTTCGAGATACGTTCTCGAACGGATTCTATCTCCCCGCTACTTTCTATCGTACAAATTGAGACTCGTCGCGGGCGATCGGGATGTTTCTCATTTCGACGTGTTTTAACGTTTCCAGTTCGCAATTCAGTTTCTGTTTTTAACGACTCAGCGTTATCGCGTTCGACTTATCGCTTCCGGCGGCGATATCGATCAGAGAGGGTCCCCGGCGAGCGAGCGACGTGCCGTCAGAAGAGACTTTTAAGTTTGACGTGGCGTTTCGCGAAAATCAGGGCAGCGACGATATCCTCGTTCCGTCCGACATTTTTCCCATCGAACGTGACTGATAAGCCGGTAAAACTCCAAGTCTCGCGTGTGAGCGGCCGACTCGCGTGACGTCGTTCGCAAGCACCACTGTCCGGCCCTGACCTGTTCTTAGGCTCGACACGGGTTTCGATCGGACTTTTAGCCAATGAAAGCGCACCGTTAAATACTATAAAGAGCACCTTATCGCATCCCCAGCCTTCGCTTCAAACGAATTGATACCCCGATAATTTCGCGACGAAATAACGTATTCCACATTCGCACGATCGAAACTATCCCAATTTACTTTCTCCCAAATTCACCGACACCGTCCGAAGTCACAAAGCAGTACGATTCGAAGGTAACAGTGGAAACAGCTCGAGACAATTTCTACACTCGACTCTCGATCCGAAGAGAACCGTGGTGGCATCGACGACGACGACGGCGGTTGACAATAGTTTGGCCAGCGGCGAGACCGTTTGGCGTGCTCGAAGAGCCCGAGGGTCCGTCACAATAAAAGCTCTTCGACAGTGGATGTGACAAAAATGAATTGTTATATTGTTTTAACAAATGAAGGGGGAGAGAGAGAGAAAGGGAGAGAGGGAAGGAAAGAGAGAAGCCGCTCTGCCAGGACGAAGTAAGCGGCCGTTCTCCTTTTTTCCCCCCTCCCGTTCGCCCGCGGCATCCTCGCTGTATTATGTATCTGGGGACCCGCTCCTCCCAGCCACCCCGATCTCCTCCTTCGCCACCTCTCTTTCCCTCCCTCTCGCCCCCTCCCCGCATCGCGATCCTCCGGCTGGTTTTGCGGAGCGCGCGCGAAGCACGTGTTTTGCCAGTTCCTATTGTTTCCTGTATGATAAATGACCGCGTGGACCTCTCTCGCCGACCACGGCCACGTCGCTCGCATACGCCTCGTTTCGGGCCCTCGATGGGTCGATAGATCGCGAGGGAGGAGGCGAGACTCACGGAGGACGCGGGGGCACCTTCGGCGCGCGCGGATGGAAAGGAACCCACGAGAGAGTGAAAAGGAAAGGACGTCGCTGGAAACGGCAATTACGAGGGCAAAGTGACGGAGCCTCCTTACAGAGCGCCACCTGAGGGTGGACGGAAAAAAAATCTCAGTTGCTGCAACTGAATGTGAATCAGGTGGAAATTCGATGGCAAGAAATGTTTATCTCTATTACTGACCGCGACTGAGAACATTCGTGTAAACATTCGGCCGTGTTAAGATAGTTTATCCATTAAACCATTTTCTTAGGAATCCTTTCACATTTTAACTGCGCATTGATAGAAACACTATCTGCACGTCTGTTAAAAAACGATTAATGTTCGGAAACTGAGATATTCGCAACTAAGGATGACACTTTTTATACATGTTCTTTGAGATTAATGTCCTACTTTTAATTTCCATTTTTAACTTCTTCTAAACCACATTTAGGATTTTAATGAAAAACTATTGTGATATTAAGGACTAATAAGAAATTTCAAAATTTTTCCCCATTTTGTTTCGAAGATATAACTATAAGAAATTTATAATTGATAATTACGTCCGTGATACATATGCGCATATTTAAATATTTACATACCACTTTCTGTTATGTGTGCCTTTCTATTGGCTCAATTAACGTGTAAAAATTAACAAGAAAAATAAAAAAATAAATATCTCCGTGTTTGATAATATTGCGTATATGTTTGCCTTGATTTCGTTCATTTAATATTTATTACTTGGATAATTAAACAAAGTCATAGGAAAGTTTTTTTTTCAGTAAATAATAAACTAATCAAGAATCTCTTTAATATCGCCACTGAAGAGCCGGTAGTCTGCGGTTCAATTATCTTAAAACTCGATTGAGTTGACAACTGAGTGCAATTGACTGAATAGAGACCTCCTGCGGGAATCTTTCGGCTCCTATAATCGAGTTTTCGTCTGGTCGTCCAGGTAACAGAAAATTCAGTTACTAACGAAGTTGTCCTGTAAAGGCTGTAGAAAGGCTGTTCTCGAGGCGAGTTATAATCCCGCCTGATTAAACGACTATCGTCGATTTGACAATTCCAAAGAATGGTAAAGTCGAATAAAAATGACAAAGAGCGAGAATGATAATATTTTATATTCTGCGGTAAGTTTGCAGATTTAAAAGCATCATAACGATTGCGAACGGAGATCTGACAGGTGTCGTAAAGGCTATCGGGGAGATAATTTTTAGCGCATAACGCTTATGCAATATTGATTAATTAGAGATTCAGCTGGACGATATAGGTCGTGCGTTGCGATCGGAAGACCGTTAAAAAGGACGTGCATTATCCTATTGAATGGCACGGCAGCGTGGCTCGTCATTTTAACGCGACGTCACGCGAAAAGGCAATCTACCGGCCGTTTCAGAAAAACACACTTCTCTCGAGATAATAACTGATCGATTATATAAACGCACCGTTGTGTAATTAGAATTGCGCAGTTGCGACGTGAGATAACCACGCGTTCGTAACGTGTTTAGCGAGAAGCCACGTTGTGTATATGTTTCGTTTATATATATGCATTCGTTTATACATGCTCGCTCAAATTTCAAGCCTAGTTTAGCGATGGGCCCAGTTGAGGGAAAGAGACATTTCTTTTACAGATTTTCGATCGATTTCGACGTTTCAAGCAGGGATTAAAGTGGCCGAATTAAGTAAGTCAATTTTGATCAAATTCGCTCACCGGACGAAGAGGTGTGTCGATGAGAAGAAGAGTCGATAAAAGGAAGCTCCCGAGGGCGACTGTCGCTGCAGCTTCTGCAACATGCAAAACAAAAACAATACGATCAACCTCGTGCCATGAAGCACGAATACTCGACACCGCAATTTTTTCCCAAGACGGCGGATTTACAAGGAAAAAAAAAAGAGAATAAATCGAGCGTAAAAAGTCCGTTAATCGAAACTGTCGGCGCAACCGGATCCGAACTGAGTCGGGCCGGGCTGGGCCTTGCGCCTTCCGTCTCCGTGGATATCATCACTCGCGATAACGTTGCACTCAAGTCTCTTTTTCTTCTCGTGATTGGCCAACGGCGCAACGACCGTCGCTGGCCGCTGCTACTGCAGCGGGGAGTCCGTAAAGACCCTGCCGCGCACCGGTGCAGAGGCACAGAGCCGCATAAACCACGCCGTTATGTATATATATGTAAGTTGGTAGCTTCTGAAATCCGTGGCTGATGCGGGACCGATAGTGTTGGGACGCCCAGCGGGCAGTCCCAGCTACCACGGCACCCAAGGATCTATGGTCGTGACGAGAATCCACGGACCATTACAAGCCGATGGACGTACGCGCTTCGAGATTCATTTCTGGCCGCGAGAGGAAAGGAGAAGACCCGACGGGAGGAATATTTCGGCGAATCTCCGAAAATACCCTTCCCGGTTCGACGCCAAGTAATAAACCCCGCACATTGGAGCGATGAGCGATATTCAACGAGGACTTTGATCCTTTTGAAAAGAAGAGCTCTCGTTGGATATCGTTCGTCGCTCGTCGCCCGTTCCGTTCATAAAAAATACGCGCGGTTTGTAATATACCGAATTTTTAAGTTTTACGAAAAATAAATATTAAATGACCGGCATCACTAATTTAGCGTGAATGATATTCGTGCACTTGTCTAAAATATTCGTGGGCAAATTATACGTATTAATTTATTTAATTGAACTACATTATCCGTGCAGAAGCTCTTTATTACCCCCCCCCCCTCCACCCCTCCTTCCTCCCTTTCTTTAATTTTAAGTTATATTTCATGTAAATCCGCCCGGCGTGGTTTCTCCCTGGGATCGCCGTGCGGCCGACTAATGGCGAGTGATTTTTCTCTAGTTAGCCGGCGGATTCTCACGAAACGGAGGGATCCGTTTCGTACTCGCGTTGATCGTGATTAAATCCGCGAGTGAGAAAATCGTCGAATCGGCCTCGACGCCGAACAGTTGTCAAGAAAAGTCAATTCACTGTCGCGACAGTAAAACGCTCCCTCGCGCGATCGAAGATCTATTACTACTCTCTCTCTCTCTCACTCTCGCATCGAGAGACGGTGCACAACCACCGTGAGAACGCGGATCACTCGCGTGCTTTACGAGCGCGCATAAATTTAATGGGATTAAAAGCGGGGGCGATATTTAGTCGGCATAACGTCGAGTCTCGACAGCCACCCTCGGTCATCCTTATCTGCGAGGCCGCATCTGCCATGAGCGGCAAGAAAAATGGTCCCGCCTCGATAATCAAAGACGGTAGCCAGCACACGTGGGATCGCTGACCGGGTTTCGCGCGGAAAGAGAAAAGAGGGGGAAAAAAGTGACGGGGAGAAAGAGAGAAAGAGAAAAAACGGCCGAATCGAAGATCGCGGAGCCGGGGGATGCTGGAAACGGCGCATGGCATCGTTCATAATCGCACGTGCCAATGCCGTAACTTCTTCTCCTCCTCCTACCTCCTGAGAGATCGACCTTGCGCGTTTCCGAAGATATATCGAGAACGGATAACTAGAAACTTACGGCCTCCGATACGAACGACGAGAGGCAGAGCGTGAGAGGAGGGCGAGAAGGGGATCGCCGTCGCGGTCGGTGACGAGACCGCGCGAGGATTCAACCCACGTACCTGGGAATGGATATACCCCATAAAGCAAGCGTGTTATCGCATCGTCATTGTCCCGGGCTTCCTCGTTTCGTCCCAGATGCGCCGCCGCGAGAAAAAAAACGCGGCCGCGCGCCGTTTAAGGAAACCGCGAAATTCGTGACGACGCGCGCGCGCCGTACGATGTTATTGTTGTCGTGCGATTGTGGCCGCGTCGTTCGCGTCCACGACGGCTAATTTTGTCGGGCAGGAAGCCGCACACGCGTGTGCGCGTGGATTATCACCGTATATGTTAAAATTTATAATGCGCCTCATAAATCACCCGGTGTTAGCGACGCGTGTAACAATGCCGCGATGATCGCGCCATCGTGTACAATATATCGTGTGATTTATTAACATCGCGTAAAATTAAAACGTAACCCCCGTTGAGGCCATTAGCGTCTCGTTTAACGACGCTCGCCGCTCACTTGTTGATACTTCAATTTTTTGCTCACGGTGTATCGGTGAAAAATGTCTCGGTAGAGCGACGGAGAGCGCGGGAATAGCCCTGAACGCTAACGGGAAGGCGAAAGATCGGGGGAGGCGATCGGTCGCGAAGCGACGAAATGATTGGCACGTCGCGCGGCGTTGCGCGGACCCCCGAAAAATTATCGGTACCGCGAGGGTAATAG
Source organism: Dinoponera quadriceps (assembly GCF_001313825.1). Taxonomy (NCBI): domain Eukaryota; kingdom Metazoa; phylum Arthropoda; class Insecta; order Hymenoptera; family Formicidae; genus Dinoponera; species Dinoponera quadriceps. The sequence goes on from NW_014555716.1 coordinate 740,504, forward strand.
TATCCGCGGATCCCCGATCTCGCCGGGGTTAGACACGATAAATCTGGAGGGGAATTAATTGCCGTTCGGTCCTGTCCCATGCATCTCTCTCTCTCTCTTTCCCGCTGTCTCTTGCTCCCCCTCCCTTCCTCCCACCCTCACGTCTGTCTCTCTCTTTCTTTTCCCCGCTCTTTCGATCGCCGGGTTCCAACCTCGCATTCTGCGTCCCCTTCCCGGGGCCCACCTCGCCTCCGACTGGTTGACATCCTACAAATAAAATCAGCTCCAGGAATGCCCGCGACGACACGGGGCCTGTGGGACCTCTCTCGGAGGCAGCCCTTCTCCCCGTCACCCACCCCGTCTATCTTGGAGGAGCGAGCTCGGCGACGAGCAGCGAGAGGGAGGGCTCGATCTGGACGCACGCAAGTGGGACGAGGACTACCCTGGGACCCCACGGCATGAGACGTAATATATAGTAGCCTTAAGACAACGGTTTGGTATATCTTTGGTATACCTGAATATCCTCGTGTCCCGTACCCCACCTTCGCTCGCACCCACTCCACCCTGAGACACTCGGCGACCGGCGTGTGCGTGCCGATGTGAGTATATCGCTCCCCCCTCCCCCTCCTCTCTCCTGTGAGCAGTGTATGCACCTACCTGCTTGCATGTGCTGGCCGGAGGAGACACGGTGGAACTCGTTGCAACCGCACCTGGGCCTGGACCACGCCGTTCGTAGTTTATTTAATTGTCGCTCTCCGCCGGATCGGGGCCCTTGTACGAGCCCTTCTCGGACGGAGTTGCGTAATCCCGGAGCTGAAGACGGCCGGTATCTCTTCTTCCAAAATGTACTCGACGAGACGCGGAGAAGCGTTCTTGTGAAAGCTACACAAACAATTTGGATTCCGAACATGAGCGCAGCTAATGTCACGATTAAGGCTATTCTACAATGGTCGTAACAGTATGGTTGTAAGTCGGTAACATTTAGCCGAAGGTTGTAAAATTTCATGTTCCTAAAACGGTGCTGTCTACGGTAGTTTACAGCGAAACATATGCGGCGCCGATCAGGAGGAAGATTAGAGATTTAATGTGCTACTTTAATTGATCGACGTAAAGTCGTAAGAGATGAGAATAATTCAATATACTTACGATATACTGCGATTCACCGCGAAACGAGCGTTTACGCCCGTGTTTTACGGAGTTACAACCATACATTTACGGTATTTTACTCACCGTAAAGGCTATTGCAAAATACAGCGTATAAATTAATGTACATATAATAAACCTTTATAGCGAGTATCGAATTTGCGAGAAGCGAATTTATACACGATAAAAAAGAGACGAATGTGAGAGACCGGGGAGAAGATCGTCGTCGAGGAGGAGAGACTGCGCATAATTGAAGAAGGCGACGGGGCACGGGGGGGACACGCGTGAAACAAAAGGGGACACCCCTCGTCGCACCGGCACGACGACGCGGCGGATAACGCGAAAAAGAAGAATCGAAGGCGGGCGGAATGTTGTTCGCCCGCGGAGTTTGTCACCGTGGAACGCTACGTTATACCATTAAGGCCGCCTGAAATAGAAGCGGCGGTCAGCTCGAGTTTTACGTGCCACATTTGCCACGAGACTGTGCGCTCCGAGTCCGCAGGGTGATTTACTACGGGGAATCGGCGGGATCGCGCGCGGAATCAACAGTGCGCCATCGGCGCCTTCGACGAAATTCCCGCGCCTTCTCAACACGACTCTTCAATTCGACATCGCGAACCGTAACAAATCTGAAATACAGTCGCGCGAGGTCGTACAGAAATACGGAGATTCAAATTACGGATATAAAAAACTTGCATACACCTTGTATAATTACGTTCGCACGACTGATCCTCGCCGAACGGCAACCGAGACTGACTGTCAAAATAAAAACCTTCATGCAGCGCGCGGGGCGAATTGTACAAAAATAGCGCGACGTAAATGCACCGTTCGACTTGCGAGACGACCTTACGCGCTTACATATGGTTACATATATCCTGTGTCCTTTTAAATCCGTGTCTTTTTATAATCGCTCTTTTAGCCTGCAAAGCGCAAGTTCCTTAACCCTCGTCAGAAAAGGTGGAACAGCAGGAACAGAAACGAAACAGAAAGGGAGGAGGCGAAGTGACCCAAATATGTGAATATGCATCTATTTGATTAAAACAAAGAAACAAAAATCATATATGGATAATAAGCGAGAGAATATTTTTCAAAAATATTATAATAATATAAATAAACATCTCGTTGAGGTTATGCAGGGACTCCTATCTTTTTTCTTGCCAGAGTTAATATCATTCTCATCTCATTCTGCGTTTGAAATTCCTCATTACTATTATTATTATAGCATCATTATATCGCGACGTATCATTGTACATTTTCTCTTACTTCTCTTGTACATATTTTTCTTTTCTTTCGTGCACCGACTTACGGTCAGTCGCGAAAAACGATCGCAGCACGTTTTTCCGGACGCGTTTCACAACGTATCTCGCGTCTAATAATAGCAAAATGCATCTCTTGACAATTACTAAAAACAAATTCTCCTATTGGGCGCAAAACGTGTTCCGAAATTTACCAAGTAAAGGATCGCAAACTTTTTATGACTGACCATATATTTTTATCGTGTAATTGCTGCTCTCGCAGGATTTTTTCTGGAGCGCGATAAAATCGATTTTATTTTATTCCGTCTCAGATACCACCGCTAATAATATACACGTCCCGCAACGAGTAATTAACCGCGCCGACTCGCCGCTCATCTTCCCCATCTTCGATTAACCGTCGCTATCAATGAAATGTTCACCGACGAGTGCTTCGAGCCACGGACGTAAATTGATCGCGGCAAAATCGAGCGGTGCTAAAAACGGACGAGGCGGAGCGATTCTAGTCCCGGCAGAGAAGTTGTACCGAGAGAGCCGCGGCAGTTGGCATTCGCGGCGGGTTTCTTCCGACAGGATTCCCTCCGTTTTCGCCGGACGCGGCAAAAAATCCATCATACGGCGGCGAGACGTGGTGCCGACATGCCACACATCCAATTATCATAAAACGCCCCAGATGCTGGGCCGCTATACCGACTCTCTCTCTCTCTCTCTCTCTTGAGTCAAGGGACCATAAATTCAGCGTGCGTCCAAACGATACGTCCCTGTCGGGGACGGACTTTATTCCTGATTCCTCCGGTGGAAGAACACGGGTTTTAGGTGATCAGACGGGGAGCGATTCGATCGAGCTGATGGATTGACTCGGTGCGCCGTGTTAACGAACACGGTGGTCCCCGCGCGCTTGGGAAAAAAATTATTGACGTCTTAGAAAAACTCCGCCGGGCCCGGGCATAACAGAGCGTAATTTGTAACGCCCTCGCCGCTCTATCGAGCCAACGAAATTTCACCCGCCATCGATCCGATCTCCGATACGTTACGCGCTATTGATCGATCGCTGACACAATTACGCTTGTCTCTCGCCCGCACGGCACTTGAAAATGCGCATCGATACCTTAAACGAACCGTGAATTCTGATCTACGCTCGCGATCGATATGTCTCGATGATCGCTCGTTATCAAATTTCCGCTTAATTGAGCAATTAATCGCGGCCGGGAGGACGGAGGCTCGCGCAGGTTCGTTTTCCTGCTCGGAAGAGGAGAATTCACGAGGCTAAACGCGCTCGAGGCGATCCGCCAAGTGATCGAAACTCCCGCGGGAGTCGCAGCTTGAATTCTCCGGGGGTGCCGCGCGCTGATGTTGGCCTTTCTGCTTCCTCCCCCTTCGCGATACACCGTCTCCGTCGCGCATCTCCTTTACGTCGATCGGGAACGCGTCGATTCCCCTACGCGCTTGCCGACCCGTAAAGCCGGTACACGTACGCGGGGCCCCTAAAGACCGCGCTGAAGCCGATACTTAAATCACTCCGGTCACTCAGCCTCGCGGCTCAGATTGATGTAAGGCCGTGTTTTACATTCAATTCAATTGGGCAAAAAACTGCTATCCGCTGGCGGGACGCATCCGATCCCATGCCGGTGCATTGTGCCGCGATCCGCCCCGATCCCTTTGGAAGGCCTGCCTGCCCGCCGTCCATTCGTGCGGACCTCCAGCTCGGTGCAAGAGGTAAAGGCCGCTCGTTAGAACTGTCCGCGGGTCCGCTGACACGAAATTGTCATTATCTATCACGCGCCGGTGAGCGTTCGCCGAACGATCGCAGCTTCGGCTTCCTTTCCCTCCCCCTCGATGGCTCCTCTTCTCGACGAACGACGGCGGCACTCTCGGTCTCGCGGAGGTAAGGTAAAACTCTCTCAACGGCGATTACGCGCGCGGAGACCACGTGGGAATGTCACACGACGCTCATCGAAAACGCGGATTCGTTACGTCTTTCGGCCCGAGGAAGTGGACGTCACGTGCGTCTCTTGACTCGGGGGAGACGGGGCTCATTAGACGTTCCAAGTGCTCTAATTGTCTAATGGCGTCGTTAATATTGAACATAAAAAAAAACAAAGACTGGCAAGCGTCAAATAGATCGCGTTCCGAATAACATATCGGCGTAGAATTCCTCGTATTTGCTGTGACACTTCTCAAGAGTGAATGAACGAGCGAATGAATGAGGGGGAGGGGGTGAAAGGCGAAAGCGCAGGGAATTTTGAGTCTGTAAAAAATGGACGGCCGGAGGAATTCGTTGGACGATCGCTTTGGATATCCGGATAAATGATTGTGTCACTCTCGGCAGGACGACTACTCGCGACGACCGGCGAGGGAGGGAGGGGTGTGTATCCTGTGCTCGGGCCCATTTCCTTTTTTCTGCGTGGGATCCCGGAGAGACAGGCGCGCGGTATTTTCCTATCGGGATCGGATCTACATAGGGGACATTATTCTCGGCGACGTCGTTATTCGGTATGCGGGATTCCGCCGACGCCGCGTTTGACGTAAATTGCGAGGAGCGCCGGTCACGTTCCCGCTTTATTTCGCCGTCGTTTGCGTCGCTGCCGAAGGACGTGCAGACATCCGACCGTCGTCGCAGGACACACACGCGTCCGTCCGTTCTGCTACGAGCTGGCCCACGCCCCGAGGACGATCGAAAGAACGCTTCCCTCAACGTAAACCCCTCAACTCGGAACTTCGCGATGGAACTCTTGAAATCTCTCGGAATAAAATCTCAGTCAAAAGAAGCGGGGATTTATTTCGAGAAATTTCGAGGGGACTATCATCTTATATCATTTTACCGTGAAAGGATAAAGCATGGATAAGATGTGGTGAAAATTTCAAAATCTTTCTCCTAAAATATCGTGAAATGTTCCTCGTTGATTTTTCACATCGAGATTTTTCTTCTATTTCTGAAAATTATCAGACACCCGAGACGTCCGAAATGACAACTCGAAAATGCGGCCGAATTCTGTTACTCGCGTGACGCACGGTTAAAAGTGCGTTCATACACCGATTTGTCACCCGAGGTGACAGATTGACGTCGTTCGAGGTACAAGCGTCTGCCAATCGGACTCATCGACTGGTTTCTTTCGCTACCGATCGGAAAAGAAGCAAACGAGACGGACACTAATTAGTGATTCCAAGAATCGAGGTCGTTTCACCGGCGTGGATCTCCCGCGTGGATCAAGTAGCCAGAAGAAGATAGGCTTTTCGAAGGTGCGAAAGGACGAAAAGAAGTGCGAGGCATTCGAGAAATTCATCGAAGAAACCGATAAAACGTGCACCGACCCGGTAAGTGCATTCCCCGTCGGTGCTTTCGCGCCGGCAAATTTCTCACAACATTTATTTGTCATATATCGTAACATCTGCGTGTGCGGAAGTCGCCAATTAAAATCCTACTCGATTGAGAAAACCAAATCTCGCGTCCTAAAGACGCGCGATTTGACTGGCATTATCGTTGAAAGCGTACAATCATATGTAAAAAACAAAAAAGAAAATTATTTGCCCCTGTATGCTCAATCCGCTGAATAACATGTGAAGCTGCCTTTATCTCACTCATGACATTTTATTATCGACTATATTTGTCGGTTACATCGTGAGAGAAGCGTTCTAAGCGTAATCGAGATTACTTACGAGCAAAAGAAATAAATGACATGACCGTGTGATCATAAGAAAATGAAATCGTCATCGTCAATCAGGCGTCAATCTGTTTCCAATGGAGTGGGCTTCTTACGAGCGGGGAGCAATGTCGCGGCCACGACGCGGACACCGATTTTCAAGCACCGGCGACGAGCGGCATGGGAATAAAACAAGGAGGACACTAATTAGCGATTCCAGGAACCGAGAACACGAACCGTAGTACAGCATGGGCCTCTTCTCCTGTTCGTTCGTTCGTTCGCCGAGGCCCATAACACGCCGCGCTGGATCCAGCTGGAACCCGCGGCAGAACGAGGGGATACATCGGCTGGAAGACGAAAGGTCGAGAGAGGAGGAGGAGAGAAAACCATTCGAAACATTCGGACCAGCCACGAGTGTCAACTCACGGAATGCATTACCCTTGACCCCCATCCCGCTCCTCCACGTCCCCTTCCTTTCACCGATCCTCTCACGAACTCACCCTGTCATCGAGGGAATTTCCTCCAGAATTCTTAACGCTCGTCGAGGCATGCCGGAATTAATGACGAGTATCCGATACGTCCGATTTGAAACATACACCGATGTTGCGATGCGCGCGCGACCCGTAATGCGTTTCCCAAATTATAGAATAGCTTGTCACTTAGGGACACCCGAAGAATTTTAAAAGAATAATAAAAAGAGAAAATTACTTAGGGACATAAGAAAGATGAGGGAGATACGGATTGTGTTTCAATTTTCTTTACACCGGTACGATAAAATGTCACGTCCACATTAAATGAATTTTATCATCTCGTATTGATTATTTCATTGCCACGGTGTTGTTCCCCCATCTTCGGACACGATCATTCATTTTATACGATCATTTCTTTTCTTTCTTTCTTCTTTTTATCGGTGGCACGAAACATTAAATGTAACAGTAGCCTCGCGGAAATACACGCGTTCCTCTTAACGCGACGTACATATTACTCGCGCGTATAGACGCGGGCGAAGTTTTAGAATGATTCGACGACGCAGAAGCGTAATGTCCGTGCGATTACGCACGAGGAATTATCACAGCTGACAGCGGGAGAATTGAAATCTTTTCGTACGTCCGTCAAGTCAACGGCCCCGCCGTGATGCATCGTTCCGCGCTACGTTGTGTCGCATTAACGCGAAGCCTTGGAAGTCGAAATGATTTTTACGCGTAACGGCTGTGATACATCGAGACGTTGCGTCGTAATCGTTAATCAATTTCACTCGTCGTGCATTATCGTGGTCATCGACTTTCGCCGTTTTCGCCAGAATTAATTCAATCGACTCGTTTAATGACGCGCCGTAAAGAGTTTCACATAAATAGTCTACTAAACTTTCGTCATTTGTGTCTCCGAGGAGAGCGAAGAAGTTAACGTCGGATATTTCTTCTTCGTAACGGGCGAACCTCGAATCTCACCGGGACGTTATCGTTACCGACGAGAACGCGCGTGCACATACGAGTGACAAAATATACCAGGAACACCGTAAGATAAGAGATCGGGACGAAGTAATAAATCCTGAACTCATTATCCGCGCGCCCAGCAGAAAAGAATTCCCGATGCAGGTCGGTACAGTTAGTAAAGCAAGCTCTAAGGCCAAGGGAGATCCGTGTGAATCGTTTCGGGTAATAGTGTTATCAGACGCCGCTCGTGTAGGACACGATGTGTTTCTGATACCAGGACCGAGCTACCTGAGCCAAAGCACCGAGAGAAGTGTTCGAACGACGCACCATTTCGAACAAACGAGAAGCGAGAACGATCTCTCTGCTCAGCGTGAACAATTGCGTACGCTAAAATTACACACGCTATGTACGCAAAAAGACAACACAAATATCGTCTTACGTTATATTTTCACCGTAAAGATAATTTTCATCAATGATTCATTACGTACTTATATGTGCACTCTAAATTTCTACCTCTCGGGGTGTCGTTCTTTTACCTTATTTCGTTTTTCACGCGAAGCAAAACGCGGAGAGTAATTCGCATCGTTTACGCCTCGCTCAAATTGTCGCTCACAGTTCGCAGATTTCTCTACGTACGAGCGTGTGACTGTACAGGAGAGAACTCCGAGTCTTTCTTCTTCTCTCTCTCTCTCTTTCCCTCCTATCCTCTCCTTCTTTGTATTTACGCAAACCTACTAAATTCGAAATCCCAAACGGGCGAGAGTAAAACTACTGACCGGGGCTGAGCGCGCTCGCGCGATACCACGGCGGCCGTTTCATTTAATTAAGTCTTGTTTTTATTTCTGGTAAACTCGTTCGGGTATTTTAGGAAGCGTTCTACCCGGCGGTTTACCTCGCTCGGGCCACGTTCGATTAATTTATCGGCTTGCCTAACGCCGGAGCAGTCGTCGCGCCGCACTTTACGTCGCGAAACACACGCGCTAATTCAACAATGTGGAAAATCGCGAGCTAACGTCGTGATCGCGCGTGACGAAACGCGATCGCGCAATGATCGCGACCGCGTGAAATTTAAACGCAGGTCAAAGTGAACTGCAGTCCGCCCCCGACGATTTGTCGCGGTCGTTTTATCGGCAAAACCGAACGACTATATTTCGGGATGCGCGATTCAGCCACGTAACGTGTAAAATTACGAATTTAGAAGTTGCCGAGAGAAAAAACGAGGGAGAGTGAACGCGTGAAAAATTTTCTTCCACATAGAAGAAAGAGTGCTAGAACCAAGTCTACGTAATTATCTGTCTCTTTCGGTCTCTTAAATCGAGCAATATTTCGATCGATTTAATTATTTCAATAACTTGTGCGTAGTAAATACTTCTTACCGGAAACGTAAGAAGCGCGAATAAATGTTATGCGAGAGGAAAGAAAGATTTTTGACAGTATGAACGCACGCACCGATTAGTCCGTCAAATTTTCAAACGTACGCGGAGAATCTACTTTCCACGTCAAATCCGTACCTCAATTGTTAATATTGACAAAACCCCCGATTACCAAAACTATTAACTAATTATCAGCCATCAAATTATCAATTAATTAATTAATTGATAATTGGTTACGTCCGAAAAATGAATCATTTGCCAACGTCTGAAGAAATTGACCTCACGCTCAGTTACCCGAGTGATGTCGAAAAACGCGTGTGCCCGGGTAGCTGAAATTGACAGCGCTGTATCTGATTGCGACGGCGCGTCCCACGGATTCGCAGGTGAAACGATTTCCTGTTTGCGCTCCTCGTGTTTTGCGCGACGCGTCGCGCGCGCGCGCGTTCAGCTCCGAGAAATACTGCCGCAATAATAGCGGCGTGTCGCTTTTATTTAACGTTTAATGCCCACTGCGCGGTTAAGACGAGCGGCGCGCCCGGAGCGCGTTATTTCTTCTTAATAATAATTCTAGAGTGCGAGCGGAACAGGTTACGGCGGTTACGACGGCGCACATAAAGAAGAACTATTGGATTAATAATCGCCGGCGTGCCTCCTGGGGAATAGCTCCGCGTGCGTTTCTCTAGATCGCAACGAGACTGCCGAACGACCTCGTAAAGAGTATAATTGTCGCGTACCGTTGTAAGAAGCGTGCACTTCGAGAGAGAGATTCAGTCCCACTAAGAGCCATGGATAATTAATTTAACTCGGTGCCGCAATTATCCCCCGCCTCTCGCCCGGATTATTATACGTGAAAAACGACGAGGCGGGATAAGGCGCGTCAGCGGCGATGATGGTTGGCAGAATGTCGGGAATATCAAGTCACACGCGTGAAAGACGACTTGTCAAGTGCGGGGAAAAAATTGCTGCTGCGTTTTGCGCACGTTTAGATAGAGAGAGACCCGTTCCTCGCGCGATTCCCGTCGTCTACATCGTCGTCCGCGCGAACAGCTCGCGGTCGTCGCACTCGATCGTCAACGAGGCGAAAAGGTTAGTCAATGGTGAGAGACGTGAGAGAGAGCCGGCGATAATGCAAGCGCGCGAGAACCGTTCGAGGGGATTTTTCTGCCGGAGACGACTCGACGACCGCATTTTGAAAAAAGTGAAAGGAAAGAAAGAGGAACCCCGCGCGGAATTCATCGCGCCATCTCGCGCGGTGACGGAGCGCAGAAAAACACGGACGAGCGTCAGCGCGCGAAACAATATCCATCCGCGCCTCTTGGACATGAAATACACCGTGGATTATTGCCGCCGTGGAAAGGCGAGGCACGAGGGAAAGAGAGAGAGAGAGAGAGAGAGAGAGAGAATCGTTGAAAAAAAAGGAATAATAAAACGGAGACAAAGAGGACGATAAAAAGACGCGGCAGTGAAAGGACGCGGCGAGAAAGGTGGAGGCGGTTGGCGGGAGCGAGATGGAAACGGATCCAGAGGGTTGCTCGAGAGCCCGGCCAGGTACCCCCGATTCTGGGAAACGTGTTCCGCCAGCTTGTTAGGTGTCCCCAACAGTTCTCTAATATATGACTGGCACTCTCTACCCTTTTTCGAGGGAGGAGGATGAGGAAGAGAGAGTGAAAGAGAGAGAGAGAGAGGGGAGTGAGAGGAGACTAGGACCACGAGCAGCGTCTCCAGTTAGAATGCCATCGGTGCTTACCTGCACTCCGCTGGCACGACGTTCCTGCGCCAAGCACGGTCCCCGTTGTTTCACGGCGACAAAAAATGCGCACCCTCCTCCTCCGCCTGCAGCTCCTCTTCCTCCTTCTGCTTCTCCTTCTCCTCCCGGGCGCATTGCGCGATAATTAATGGACCGTGCGCAGCGAGAGAATCCGTTCTCCGTCGATTTGATTGATGGTGCTGCTGGCGATCCTTTAAAGCGGTCACGTGGGTCGTGACCGCGATACCGCTCCGGCATTCGTACTTGCACCGCGCTGGAAAATCACGAACAATCGTTTGTTATTGTTATTATCGCGCCGAGATGTGCGTCGTTAGATTAATAACCGTCAGTCGCGCCCTCACTCGTCACTCAGGCTCGAGCTCGCGATCGGCTTGAATAATTGCGATTCGACCCCGCGTTGCGTTCGCAACTAATTCCCACTTCGTATCTGGTCACATGTGAATATATTTAGCGGAACGTGATGTATTTCGCCGAGCGGTGGTGGCACCGAGAGAGCCGGGCCGAGTTCGCGAAGTAACGAAAGTCATCGGAGACACGAATCGGAGATTCGACCGGAGCGGAGGATTTTTCGAAGGAGATCGAAGAAGCCACGCGGAGGGACAATGGTCTATCGATCATCGCTGAAATCAATCGGCTACTCCGCGAGCTCTCCCGACGAGGTCGATGATGTCTAGTCACAACACCATTGTTTCAATGACCCGCTGCCCCGCCCAGTAGGTGGCACCTACCCTTCACATACTAATGAGGTAACCAGTTTCAGAGATCATCAACGCACGCTTGGCGGAGATGAGGTGTTGAGAAGGCCGGTCTCTCCTCCGGGGAGGGTTGTTGAGATTCTCATTACTCCACTTTCGACGTAACGCCTCGGTTACCTCGGGTTGCCTTCCTACCCAGAAGCACTCGCGCCTTCAAATTGCATTCCGCAGATCCCGACGTCGTACTCGTATACACGCGGGAAAATCATCTGCATAAGTTATCTGAAACGCGAGGCGAGATCGATTAAGTATCTCGTGGATAGCTAGCGATAAACGACGTGTCAATCGGCTTGCCGTTCGCGGTTATCTTCAATCGTCCAAAGTTACACGCTTAATCCCGTAAGTGGACGCGTGACTTCTTGAGGAACAAAACGATCGCTGATTATAGCTAAGATTCTCGAGTGTTATTGGCGCTACTTCGCTAAATCCAAGAGCAAATCTTGGAGGCGATTTACCGAAAGTGCCAATGTCGAAGACTAGAAACGAAACGAAGAAACATTCATTTGTTCGTGCGTCTGTAGGTCAGTTTGATCCTCACTCGTCTACAGGTTAATCATTATGAATAAGTACGAATAATTCCTAATGATAACGCCAACGTGTTATTACAAGTAATCGTCGATTTCTCTCTGTCTTTTGATGTTATCTACGTGTTTGTGCGACGTTTTGTCCCGCGTCGAGGCGACAAAGTAGCGACAAAAACCGATTTCGTGTGTCCGAACATGCGTTTCTGATCTCACACGGTCGTAAATCGGAAAGCAAATCAGAGCCGAGGAGTCATCAGGTAAGGCGGGATACGAAGGTGACACTAAGAGTGCTCACAACCTGACAAGTATCGAGGCAACGTTATCGCGAGAGAGGGGCAAAAGGGCCTGCATCGGTCTTTAGGGGGAAGCCCCGACATAAACCGATCGATCGTGCGAGGTGGTATCGATATCGTGGCTCGAAATGAGGCAGCTCCGTGACGTCCGTAACATCCGGCGTGAATGAGGCGCTAACGACCAGTGATTACCACGCGCGCACGCACGGTTCACGCGCACGCCCGCGCGCGGGTAACGCACGCGGCGACGGACCGACGAATAATCACGCGAGTAGGTGAGGATGTCCATCAATCCTGGCCGCGCTAAGGACGGGACCTCCCGCGACGTTTCTCATCTTCTCACTCGGACGCGACGTGGGGCGTCGGTCTCTCGCCACCCCGAAACGAGCGGACGTCACCGAGCGGCTCTCCTCGGGCGAAGAGACGCGAGAGAGCGTTCGTGGTCTGCTGCTTGTTGCGAAATCAATGAATCGCCACCATGGCTACCATCGTGCGAGGTGCTCGACGAAGATCGAGTTTTACGCAGTCAATGGGGATGTGTAGTGTCGTAAGAATCGGCCGAATGATCGACGAACCAACGTGAGAAGCGGGAGAGTGGCGATTTAGAGTAACAATCTATTAACGTCGTCGAACGCGCGATGCGAGAAGCACGTGCATACACACACACACATACACAGTCAGTGGTACAAAGGTTGCAGATTTTTTTCTTTCAATAAGTTTTGCAACGCACCCGTGTCCAGTGAGAAAGTTGCTTCTTTTTTAATCATTCTCAAGGGACATATTTTTCCACCGTATATCGGATGCGTTCTGAGGTTCACCGAGCTAAAAATGTGACAATCTTTCGGCCACTGACGCACATCGTCACATGGTCACCGTCGGAAGGATAGAATTGCGCGCACATCTCGCGAGTATCCCGATATTTGACGCTCGGGCATATTGAAATTTCCAGCGTGACGGCACGCCACACGAACAACGCACACGCACAGCCGCGCGTCGGGTGAGAAATTCTTTCGATCGTAAGTCGACCTACTGCCCGCTCGTTTCGTGAACCACCTGGGGTCTCCGTGCCACATCGGCGCAAGATTAATATATATACGACCCGTAGAGAACTCTTAAATTAATATCTACCGTTAGTCAATACCTTTCACAGGCACGTCACGTGCTGCGGCTTGCGGCGCAGTTCCACTGACAATCGTTCTTCACGAAACGAATTTCCAGGCAACGAGTCCGAGCGCAAAGTGCAAGCGTGAGGCGAGTCCGCACCTTGACGTCGCAGCGGTAGACGAGAACGGCGAAATTGGTTCCGTCGTGGTTAAAGTCGGCGTTATACGGACGACTCTTATCGGGAGTAATCAAATGGGAAGACGAGGGTGAGCGTCGTCACCCACACGCTCGAATGCCGACACGCTTCTGACGGCTTCTCTCGCGCGAGGAGACAAAGCAAATAGCCTTCATCGTGTTTCGTTATTGCGCGGATAACACGGAGGATCGAAGAAGTAGCGTGGCGAGAAACGGGATGTTTTTCCTTCTCAAATCCGTGCTCGCAGTTTACACCCTTCTTCGACTGGACGTAAAAAAGAAAAAAATACAAACACGTTCGTTTAGCTTTGCGTAATTACGCAAAGAGCGCAGTTGCGAGCACGGCGAGAAGAGTCTGGAAGAGGCGAAGACTATCGGTGGTGAATCCGACGCGATGTTGTAAAAGTGAAATTACACCGAGAGCCGGTAAGTCGAAGGGGATCGAGACGTAAGCACGGGCATAATGCGGGCTTGAAAGTAGACAATGGACACTTACGACCCGAGAATGCGATAACTCTATACGCGATCGTGCGGCGGAGGGGCGAGGAAGTGAAGAGGAAGAGAGGAAGTGGAGGGAAAGACAGAGAGAAAAAGAGAAAGAGAGAGAAACACAGAGAGAGAGAGAGAGAGAGAGAGGAGGCGTGGAGGATCACGATTTACCCATACAAAATCGCACCGTGCGCGCGCTCGCTCGCGCGCGTACACGACGGTAATCAAAGCCATAAATCCGAGGCATAACCAACCTCTGACACAGATTCTCTACCTCTTTATCTGCCGGCCCGGCCGCTCTCGGTAGTGGCATCGCCGATTTCGCCCGATAACTCGTTCGTTTCGCACTCGTCGAATCGTTTCCTTATAATTATCGCTTTCCTCAAATATCCCGCCGCACGGCCACGTCGATAGCGGTAGCGAGATATTCGCGTCCGACTCGCCCGATGATGATTACACGGAAATACAAATAGCGCGCGTTCCGGCCGCGCGTAAGCGCGGATTAACGGAAAAGAAGGGAGGAGAAAAGGAGGAGCGACGGAGACGGCGGAGTTTCAGATATTTATTTTTCTGACGGCGAGCTAAACGACCGATACCGTCCTAATCGCAGTCGACTGAAGATTGCAAAGGAGGAGAACGCGCCCGATGTGGATGCGCTGGGAGATCGCTCTCGTTCTGCCCCCCAGCCAAATGATATGTTGGTCTAATCCCTATCACATATATATATATATATATATATATATGTATATATATCGCCGCCGCGACGGCTATTTTCATATTTTGCAAATTGCGTTTCGTTAGAATATTGCGAGCGGGGATTTAGAGTTACAATGTGGAAGTAGCGGACTGTAATTACGGGAGAGGAATAAGGTCGAACGATAAAACGCGACGATCACGAGCGCAATTTAAATCTTTTAAACACAGTGATTACGTACGCCAACACACACCTTCTCGCCCCCTCCCCCCTTCCTCCCTTTTTTCCAACGTTTATAGCACGGTTACCCTTGCCAACCGTTTCGCCTGTATTCATTGTCGACTAATAGTGCTGAAGAAAATCTATCGTACGAACCTCTTGTACGTCCGAGATTCTAATCTCGGAGGGGGGGGGGGAGAAGGGGAGGAAATATGTTTCTACAGAAAAATGCGAGCTTCCGCTGTGTAGCACTCTACGTTTCCTCGTTAAAACGCCTCCCCCTCTCTCTTCTCTTCCTTACTCTTTCCTTCGAAATTTGGCGTTCGAAAGAGACGACCGGCAACAAAGGATCTTTTCTCTCTTTCTGACACGCATTCTCAAACGGTGAGATTTTTCGAGCGAGCTCTCGAGCAGAGTCTCTCTCTCTCTCTCTCTTCTCGGGCGGGTCTCGGAGTGTACTTTGTGCCTGGCGAGAAATTGCAGAAGCTTCGAAGGCTCGCTCGTACATCCTCGCCCTAAGGGCGCGAGAGAAATCCTCCGTGGCGGGCGCGGGCGCGGTGCTCGATCGAGCGAGGCCGCAGCATAACATTAAAGAGCCCCCCTTCGACGGCGGGTTAACGTTTTGCGCGTTTGCTCGCTCGCTCGCGAGAGAGCCTTCGGCCGGGAGTGTTCCGCACATCGTTCGTTGTTGCTCGCATCGCCGTTGCATCGCCGGGCGCATCGGGGCTGCGTGTGCCCGCGCGCTCCGTCGCCGCGCGGGGTGGGCGTGGTGGTGCACGGAGAGAGCGGCTATCGAACTGCTCTATCGCTAATAAATCTGCGGCTCAACTAGAATCTGCCTCGAGTTATACGAAGCGGCGGATAACGACGGATCGACCACGCCGCGCGCTGTGCGCGCCGATCCGTCAAAAAAGTCTCGGCATCGCCATTTTTACGATCGCGCCCGACCATCCGGGCGATGATGCCCCGGCTGCGCGCCGGAGTTGCCTTCATTACTTCGCAGGCTCTCTGCGAGCGAAGGAGCGATCCTTCAACGCCTCTCGAGATCGTTGTTGAATCGCCGCTCGTCATAGAGAGAGAGAGAGGGGGGTGTACGTCTATTGCGACATGAATGTGTTCATAGTTTCTGTCTAACGTAAGATGAAGATTTCTTAACTCTTTCCCGCGGTTGATATTGAAATTAAATCAAACCTTGGAATTCAGTAGTAGCAGTTAGATATAGTTGGAATAAAATGTCAATGTAAATATAAGTTTATACATAGAGCAAAATATACGGGAGAAATACGATAATTGCGCGGGGAATAATTTGATCAGGGATCCATTTGCGAAAAATTCCGTGTAATCGATAACACATCGTATCGCATTTTGGATGGAACATATTTGCAAGGATAGAGCCGGCCAGACGTCCGCGTGACACAACCTCGGCGGACGTACAGCTAGAGTCATCTGTCGAGGACACGTGCAAGCTGCAGAAGCGCGGCTAGACATTAGCATAGAATACATCGGTGCCTCGGCTCGTTCGAAAAACAATCGAACGGCGATGCTATTATTGATGAAGCGTTCACCGATCCGGTCTGTCGCCGAAATTCAAACACGCCGATAAGATAAGCGCACGCCAGTCCCGATGTGAATTTAAGCGGGGACCGATCAACGACCGCTAACCGGGAACTAACTCTAATGCCGGGAGACTAGAATTTTTTGAAAAGCTGGCCGAGCCGTCAGCACGCGCTCATCGACCCGAATAAATTAAAAGCGGCGGGCGTAGCGCGGAGCTCGTTGGATTTGTCATTGATTCCTGGCAGGCTCCGGGTCAGGGTAGCACAACGCCTAGGAAGTGGCTGAAACGGTTTTGCCAGGACATCAATACTTCCACTCCGCGGCCGCGGAACCCGCGCATTACCCGATAATAATGGCTCGCGTACTCGCGACGCGATATGCACCGCGATCGTTATTACAGCCGCCGTTGCACCCCGGGAGAATGCGTCTTCTCACAGCGCCCGCCTCGCCTTTCGTCCAACCCCGTGCGTCACCGTTTGCGAAATTTGGAGACTCGTGTCTGACTTTGTCTCGCGCGTCCCTCCGACCTTCGAGCTTGAGCGTCAAACACTCGAGATACTGATCCTTAACACTCGTCGATGTCACCGACAATCGCACACACGCACTGAGATCAATATTTCTGACATTGTAACTATAATATCGCATGAGTGAAAGAGTTATGCCCGTCGGCAGAACAAGCATTTTTCTAGTGTTACCGCAGTGTCCATATTAATAATTATATTGCATATTGCTGTACTATACTAACTTTTCGATGAAAATTAGAAGGAGATCTAACCGAAGCCGAAAATGACTGTAATTTCAGTGGGATTTTTCTCGGGATGAGGAAAAGACCCTTCCGATTTTCTTATTTGCGAGCCGGATTTCCCCAAGATCCGCGTCCGTTGAGTAGCGCGGAAACGCGCGTGGTTACATCCGCGTCGGTCGACACGATTGGACGCGTGAAGAAATGTAATTAGAGCGCGTACGCATCTTTTACCTCGTTTCATCGGCTCTCCGTTGATGCACGCGTGCGGCTCTGGACGACGAGTTTTAAAAACAGAGATGCCAGCCGCGTTCTCCGCGACGGAAACGGGCGAGGACGATACGTTCGAGGATGAAAACGCCTTCCGGTAGCGCCGGGGAGCGTTTGTCGCGGCAATTTGCGGGACAGTTCGTAAGAAACTTGCGGCGTTTGTCCCGCGGGGCATTAATTGGCTGTATTACCGCGTTGGGCACAGCGCGGCGGAAATCGAGCGTGGCGATCGGCCGGGACGATCTCGCATCGCGGATAATATTGTGCGCGTCGTGTTACCGTGCGGAATTTACCGCCGACGAAAATCGACGACCGACCGATGACGGTGGAAAGGGAAGCGAGAGAGAATCGCACTCCGATTTCTCGGCGGGAAGGCGCGAGAGTTCTCGTCCCTGAAAAAATCATCCCGAAACGGGCGTCTCGGCCGTCTCGTGGGAGAGTCTCGGGAGTACGTATAAACGGAGATCTCTCGCGGCGAGCAGAAACAAAGAAGGGGTAAGCATGAAATAACAGAAAAAGAGGGGCAGAAAGAGGCGGGCGGGGGGATGGATGGGAAAAATGAGGCAAAACTGTATCGGAAGATAATAACGGGGTAGCCGTGTATACGCGGTGATCGGGTCCGTTCACCGGAGAAATGGAAGAGCACGATGCAACCGAGACACCAGCTAGATGCAGTTTGATGATGCGTCGTAAAAAATCTCTAGGCAATAACTTATTTCTGCTTTTTTTCTCTCTCTCTCTCTCTCTCCCTCCCACCCTCTCACTCTCTCTCTCTCTCTCTTTCGTTCGCGCATCTGTATCCCACCGTTAAGCAGGAACCTTCCCTAGAAACGATAATTACCTGCGCCGGCCGTGATTATAATTAAGTAACATTTGATGGATGGACGCGTTAGATCGACTACTTGATATTTGAGAAAAAAATCTGCGCGGTATATCGATAAATGAAAGAAGAGTCTAGAGAGTATTGGAAAAAAATGTTGCGACGCGGAAACCCCGTCGAAATCTTCTGGCTCGCGGGCTCGATGCGAAATTGCGATTCCGATCCCGTCTCGGGCTCAATCGGGTCTAATGTGCAGCCAACGCTCGACCCCGATGAATCACACGCGCGCGCGCGCGCGCGACATCAGGATATTTTTGTGCGAATTCACTCGAACTCGCGAATAAGGGAGCGCCGAGTGAAATTTACGACGTGGCGAATCGAGCGGGCAAAAATATTCGCGTCCCGGCTGCGCGCGTCCGCTTGTCGGACGCCAATAAATTTTTCACATAACCTGTACCAATAAAATGAGATAGCGGGAGTAGAGGAGGCATCGGCGCGATCCTGAAACAACTATACTTATCGAGGATCGTGCCTCGCAGGGTCTGATGGAGCCCCGCGTTTTCAGTCCCGCTTCTGTAATTACTATCTTCCTCACGTATACAGCATCGTTGCCTCTTTTACTCCGGTTCATGCGAAAAAACCGGGAACTTTCGTCCCGCATCGCGCAATGGTCGCGCGAGTTCCGTTTTCTCCTCGACGATATCCATCGTCGTCTTGCTCTTCGCCACGGAAATATCGAGAAATGATATCGCGAAGCGACAGGCTCGAGAGAGCGTCCATGCGTCGAACATTACTCGGACGTTTCGACGATTCGTCAAAAGGCAGAAGAAAGGCGAGACGATCGCGAAATAATCGTGGTCGCGCCTATTTTCGGCCTCTCGCATCCCGAGAGCGTCTCGCTGAAGGAATCGTTATCCCCCGCTTTTCCCGCTTGTCCGGTCCGGGCTCCCCTATGCCCGACGATCGTGATAAAACCATCGGACAATAATAAACAATGCGTGAAACGACAAGTACAGTCGGTCGACCGGGGGCATTTCGCGAGATGCTATCGGGCCCGGGACTCAGCCCCCGGTAGCGGAGCGCAATCAATCATTCGAACCGGATAAAATATAAAATACGGTACCGCGGCCTATCCGATCTATGTATGTGTGTGTGCGTATATGTGTATGCAAATGTGTGCGTGTGTTTGCCGTTTTATTTATTTGCACGGTCATGCAAGCTACGCGGAATTAACGTATTTTTTGCACGCGACCTCGGCAGGATGACGGCGGGTCGATGGCGAGCACCGACCTAAGCTTCCATTATCGCCGGCGCATTAAACCAGCCGCGACGAGGGAATTTAACGCGGTCCCTTTTTTCTCCCTTCTCTTTTCTTCCCCCCCGGATCTATCCGTGAACGGCGCGATCGGCCAGCCAAGCGACCCGCGACTCGACGATATTCGATAGGGATCACGGAGAAATCGAACGAGGATTCGAAAGATCCTCGGCCGTCGAGAGGATTCGCGAGGAACGACGAGCGTCTGCCGAACGGAAGCTCCGGCTGAAAGCTCGCGACAGGACGAAACCGCCCAAGGAAGAGAGCGTAGTAGCGATTCGCGTCGCATGATGGATGGTACGGCCGGTATCTTGTATCGCGGTATCTCGGCCCGACCTCGGCTTGCTTATTAAACTGTTCGGTATTTCTCGTGGACGTGCAATGAGAGCTGGTGTCGCGGCGGTCTCCTCGTTGTAGGAGTAGAGCGAAGGTTGCACGAGGGAGCGTGCTGCGGCGGAGGAAGATCGATGCGCCCAGCCCGGGCCGAAACCTTTAATAAGTGTCGTCTACCTGCTACCGAGGCAATCTGGAGCGACAGAGAGAGAGAAAGCGTCTCGTTATGAATCGCTGCCGTTCGTCCTTTGAACGCGTGTCCGAAAAATGAGATCTGATTCATTTAAACGGCCGGACGCGGCTACCTGAATGCGCGGGCGCGACTCGAGACCGGAAAACTAACGGAACGCTCGTATATTTTGCACGTACACGCCGGGCATCGTTCACACACTTTAACGCTAATTCATTGAGTTTTCTATATGATTTTCAATAAAGGAAATCACGCACCGGCAACTCGTATGGAGTTAGAATCCACTCGAAGCTTGAAACGTTCATTCTTGCGAATTCGAGCGGCAGTTTCGCTGTCTTCACTGTCGTTTCGAGCGAAGATACATTTTTCACTTGTTCCGAGTGAGTTCCCACTCCGAGAAATGGAAAGCAAGTATTATTACGAAGTAAGAATCGCAGAGATCTGAAACGCCCGGGTAGCATTTTCGAACGCGTCGAATAAAACGCGACTTGTCCTCTTTAGGAACGTTGAGCTCTCCCGACGCTCTTCAGATGCGTGAACGAAAGCTCAATGACCGAGGGAATATTTTTCTATTCTGTGTACATATTTTGTATACAGCAGGTGGTAGCGATTATTACTCGCTCGCACACGAGCACAACGAAAACACCCTAGGTAGGAACGCCTCGATCTTACTGTTCTCCGCGGACACCCGGTACGATAACCGCGGATGATTGCGCGCCACGAACGCAACAGATCGCTACGTTATTATTTTCGCCAGTTATCGAATTAGATGTTGGCTTAACGGGTACGTACAGCGTAGTCCCCGCATACCCGTTTCATAGGCGTACATACACGCGGCTCGCCCTCGCTCCCGTCCGACGAATCTTTCTCGATTCGCGCACCTCGCCCCGTCGAATTCGCGAATAAACGAGAACCGCTCGGCGATTGAACGTCTTCACCCTTCGGTCTAACCGATCAAGAATTTCGCTCGCGTCTTTGCGCGAAAAAATATTCGCGAACCGTGGTGAGTCTCGCTTGCGGGCGCTCGCTCAAAGCAACGTCGGTCGTCGTGAGCAATTAAGATAAAACAATCACAATTCCCCGCTAACTGGCTGCGCGTTTTGATGCGTGCGTAGGAAGGAATAAAAATCGCGTAAATCACAGGCGCATTGCGTGTATCCACGAGGTACGCCGCACGCGAACTTGTCTCTAAGCGTGGGCGTGCTCTATGTACCGAAAGTATGTGCGGAAATATTGCGGATTACGAGAGCGATTTAGAGAGCGACAGAGATGGGAGTTTCGTCTCTTAATAAAACGTGGTAAAAATAAGGAGAAGATCCGAGCCGGACGGCCCAGCCTGAAGTAACACATACCAATTGGATTTCGTCGACGACGCAGTGAGCGATAGCAACGCGCGAGATCGCGAATGAGGGTCGCCGAGACTCCTCGTTATTATCACATGACCCTTTGAACGGGTCGAAATCGTCGGCGATACGTACGTGTCGCGTCCTGGAGAATAAGACGCTTCCTTCGCCGGAAGGAGAAGCGGCACGAGTCCGGTTCTGCCGATCGTCGTCACCGTTGATGTACTTTATGTCGCCCCTTTTGCATAAACGTACTCAATTTGCTCGAACGGGGCTGTAAATTATGCCGATTCAAGAACGTATCGCGGATGACGCCCATGGGCTCTCTTTCTCTCTCTATCTCACCTCCTTGCCTCCCCAAGCCCCCCCTTATCCCCCCGCTCGCCAGTCTCGTCCGCGATTTCTCTCCTCCTTCGTTGCCACGGACGAAGGGGCATCCCCCGAGATTACGGCTCACTCGTTACTACCTACAACGTACTTACGTTACTTTTAGAACTGCTTATTACTGTGATTACCGGCGCATAATGCGGCGACCGAGCCGTTCTACAATTTATTATTGAATTGCTATAATACGGACTGGGGAAGGGCATCGCTCGACGCGCCGGCGTCGTTATATACACGTTGTGTTGCGGAAAACGTAGCCCTCCCGCTGGCGCGCGACGAAGAGTTCGACATACCCGGAATAACCGCTGCGAGTAGAGACACTGCACTTTTCCGAAACGCCCGATTGATTTTACCTACGATCCTCGGTCTTGCCGATTTTTCATTTCTTCCTCAGTTATCCGACGCGGGTGGAACGATTTGATAATTCCTGCCGAAAACCGGTGCCGAGAAGGAGTGCGCGACGATACGGTGGTCGTACGATACACGGTAGAAAAGAATGAATTGTTGCAATCGCGTGTTCCCGGAGAGCGAGAAATAATTTGCGAAGTATTTAGCGGAACGTTCTTCACCCCGGGTATATAACCGACAGATCGTTCCGCGGAATTTTTCCTCTTCCGACGATGTGAAATGCGGAAGAGGATGCCCAAGGCGTGGAGTCCGCTGAACCACACACGTTTCTACACACACGGAGGAGACATACGTGTACACACAGCCACGCAACACGTGCGCACGTGTGTAGATGTAAACGCACGTGCACATGCGCAAGTGTACACGCACACACAGGTGCCTCGAACGCACCGGACAAAATCACCGGTCTGGCCTCCTATCCGCCTATTTCGATGCTATTCATTGTTACTTTCATGCGTGATTGGCCTCGCTCTCAGATGGTTGCACAAAATAACACATCCAAGTCGAAACGCCATGAGCCGCGGCGTGTGGGGAAGCAGGCTGATCCTCTCAAACAGGCGGGTCCCGCTCTGTGTGTTGCGATTTCTTATATAAAGTGCGCGTTACGACGTACGTGGCAGATCATACAAACAATACGAGGAGGCTCGAAATATGTACGACGACGAATGCTCGAAAGTTTAATGACCAAACTGCCTCGTAAACGAAAATTAATGATTTCTCGACATTTTTACAAATTTTTTTTTAATAGAAAAAAATAACTAAAAAATAAAATTTCGATTAATTTGTCTACGTTAATTTTCTTATAATCCACTTGAAACAATTTAGCGATTCCAATAAAGATAATTTGACATTTCGTATCTTGAGATAGGAGAGATAATTTATATAGGAAAATATAAATAGTTAATTATTGATTTTGTGCGATTATAAAAAAATTTCAATCAGTATAAACTGTAAATCTATTCGATCCATGTTCTACAATTTGTTTCTTCATTAGTTCTGTTCCCAAAAGTAAAATATATATCTACTTTTATTTTTCTTCTCACATTAGTGTCGGTTTCTACAATAAGTATTTTAAGCCTTAAGCTTTAAGAAATTGACCAATCACAGTTAATTATTCTCTTCACATTCGACTATGATTGGTCAATTTCTTAAGGCTTAAAATACCTGTTGTAGACCGACACTTAAGAATACACACTAAAAAGCTATAACAGATCCCTATTTAATCAACCGACTTTAAACTACCAGGAGGTTGCTCGTCGCCGACGAAAGATGGCGCACAAACTCCAAGAGCACTTTACAGACCCTACAACGGCCGTGCCCTAAAATTCACTGTCAGCAGTAAAAATCTATAGTTTATGTTACGTATATACTATAGATTTTCAACACTGGCAATGATTACGCAGCTAATAATGCAGGATTCACATTATATCCGACAATGATCCGATATCCAATAAAAGGTTCCGCTTTTTAGAGTTCCTAGCTACCGACATTTTGTCTCCAAAAGACGTATCCTCCTATTGGATATCGCACGTTGTACATCTGATGTCGCGCAGTGTGAATCTGGCATTAGAGCCATGAGAGTGAACACACTGTTTTCACAGTTTAACGTTGTACAGCGCCATTAGGTTTTCAGAGTTAGCGCATGGTAAACGCTTTCATAACCTAGCAATCCAGAGCGCGATCATAAACAACGAAAATGTTGCGACGGCAAGCACGATTACGTAGAGAATATCTCTACAGGAAGTCCGTGCAGGAGAAGGTGAAAGGAATCCAGGAGAAGAAGGATAAGCTGAGACGCAACCTGGAGGAGAACACACCTATTCACTCGGGCCTACGTAAGGATGCTCTACACGTGCAGAAGAAAATAGAATGGGAAGATGCGGGACCGGAGATGGCAGTGGCCATGGGAACGGAGATGGGTGGCACCGTGGGCAACCACGAGGACGACGAGTACCGTTGGGCTGGTGTGGAAGATCCCAAGATCGTCATCACGACGTCGCGCGATCCTAGCTCCCGGTTGAAGATGTTCGTCAAGGAGCTGCGCCTGATCTTTCCCAATTCACAGCGGATGAACCGTGGTAACTACGAAATGAAGCAGCTGATACACGCTTGCCGAGCAAACGAGGTGACAGATTTCATCATAGTGCACGAACACCGTGGCGTACCTGACAACCTGGTGATATGCCATTTGCCATACGGACCCACTGCCTATTTCACATTATCCGATGTCATAATGAGGCACGATATACCTGACATTGGCACAATGTCCGAACAGTATCCACATCTGATCTTCCACAACTTCAAAACTAAACTGGGACAACGAACGGTGAACATCCTGAAGTACCTGTTTCCTGTACCAAAGGAGGACAGCAAAAGAGTGATCAGTTTTGCCAATCACGACGACTACATATGCTTCAGACATCATATGTATAAGAAAGGACAAGGCAAGGAGGTTGAATTGATCGAAGTAGGACCACGTTTCCAGATGAAGCTGTATGAGATCAAACTGAGTACTCTGGACACTGCTGCGACAGCTGAATCAGAATGGGTCTTGAGGCCATACATGAACACGAGTCACAAACGAAGATATCTATCTGACAAGGATGGCTGGCAGCAAGAAGATAGCATTTAATCCTATTCTATTAGTTAATTGAGCTTTTATAAACATATTTCTCTAATGTCACGTGAATCAGTATCTTTACATAGGAAAAATGTATTCCAATATGTAATATACATATTACAAGTACTTGTGATACTATGTACGCATTTAATACATAATGTAAATATCTATTATATCCATATATGTATTAAATGCCCCATGATTTCGATAAAAATAATACGTGATATGACGTGATCATGGGTTGATATATTTTTATAAATGCGATCCAGCTAGCTATAAATGCCTCGAAGCCGGCCACTTTTGTTGCTTTCTCTTTCGAACTGCGACACCTTTCCGTGACTAACGATTCATACGTAAAATTCTACTTTCACAAATATATATCCACGTCTCGTAGTACGATAAATACGACACGCATTACGAATATACGCGAATGAAACATAGATTTGGCTACAGAAGGAGATATGAAGTACTAATGTGCATCATAATTACCGGACGATCGTTTGGTCGCCACAGTTGCGAGTGGAAAGTATGCGCCCGCTACGAGGTGAGCAGATATATCGCACATCGATACGCCAAACGACGCCTTCGGTTCTACTTCGTCCTCGAAGATCTTCCGTCCTCTCCTCTTGATTCTCGTTATTACACGCGATTCGCGACGCGGTAGAAAACTTGACGAGCCGATCGTTGCAAATTCGCGAGAACGTCGTACCGACTGAAGTGAGCTCGAAATTCGAAGTTCGTAATATTGCGCCGCGCATGCGCGCTGCGCCCGCAGCACTTTGAAAGCACGCGAGGCGAGCAGCGATTGTTTTTCTAAAAGATCGCGTGAATAAACAGAGCCTCGTTTAGTCAATGAACCGGTGCGGGGAGGATCGCAGTCGCACGTAGGAATCGATGAGAGACACCGTCGCTGGAGGTTTGCGGCTACTCGGTCGTTTAACGTCGTCGTCATGTTTAAGTACGTTTGTAAGCCCGCGAAGCCCGACAGGACGCCACAGCGCGGCAAACACGCAGATCAGCGGAAGGACGCTATGGATATGTTCGGCTCACCAAAACGACAGAAGAACGATGGTGAGATCGGTTTTCGTAGTGGCGTTTTCGTCCCGATCGGCTAGTTAGATCGTTTGCTTGCCCTCGCTGGTATCGCTTGCAGTGATATCGCATGATCTTGCGCGCATCCGTAGGAAATCCCGGAGTTCTCTTTGTGCGATATTCTTCAGTTGTGATTTCTGGCGTTTTCAAGGTGCTAGCGCTTCGGCGTACACGGCGGGTAATCGCCGTACTAACCGATATACACACGGTTCTCTATTTGTTAGTAGACTGTTGAAAATCCTGTCTGAAAAACTAACGTCAAATGTGCCGGTACTTGTAATTGCGAGTCTAACGACGGTAATAATTTTCTTCGTTGCTTGAATTTTGTGCGATTGGTCCCCTATAACAAGTGAACATTGTTCGACAAAATATACAATAAGCATTGTTGAACGCATCTTCCTTTCCATATTTACTCATCTCTATTGTTCTCTATAATAGAATATTTAATTAATTGAATGATTGATTTTTATATGCACAGAATATACAACGTAATTTTCATAGAAAAGAATTTAGAAGCAAAGAGAGAAACTGAGAGTTGTACTGCGACTGGCTGCCCAACATCTTTAATAGCTGATATCTTGTAGCCTGCGTGTAGAAGTAGACCTTGTCTCTCTCTATCTCTCTCTCTCTCTCTCTCTGTATTGTGTCTATCCTGAATCTATAGATGTCTCAGCTTGGTAGTTAGCTATTGCAAAGTATATCAGACTCTTTCTTTTTTTTGGCAAGGTGCAGTCTGCTTTATCTTTCAGATCTAGAGGTCACGGGTATATCGCGCAGTGGCCGGGTAAGGAAGAAATCCTCCAAACTTGTCGACTTCGAGTCGCCTGATGATCTAGCAGAAAATAAGCATAAACGACAAATAAAGGCACAGCAAGCCCATCAGCAACTGTTGGATCAGTATGAAGTACAGCCGCATCAACAAATATCACCCACCCAATCGGGTCAGCCGAATAGCGGTGGGCGACAAAGAAAGAATTCCGGTTCCAATCAGTTACAGCAAAGAATCAAGCCAGAATCATCCATGTCTGACAATGAGGGACAGTCGTCAGCATCGGATTCTGACGATCCCTCTGGGTTAAACGAAGACGAGAGATATAGCATGGATTCTGGGAGCGACAATGAAGTTGATCCTCTTATGATAGATGACAGAGAAACGGGGTTCAGGAAACTAGAACCACCAGCAGGTCAGGAAACACCATCTCAAGCAAATAGTTTATATATGCTTGAAAAGTGTAAGAAAAAGTTAATTATTAAAGATGGGAAAATTATAGGCAAGACAAAGGCTCAGCGCAAAGATAAAGGGGTATGTACTAAGTGATGAGTGAATGCCGAACGGTGGCCTTAATCTTTTGATATTTTTAGAAGACGAGGTTTACCGCTTACATGCTATGGGCAAAAAAAATTAGGCAAGAACTGTTAGAGCAATCTCCTTACATGGGTATCTAAGCTGTATTTATTTTTTTCTTTAGCAAAGGCGCATGCTACTTCGATGTTGTTTTACATGATTGTTGCTTTTTGTAGATTTTGCGGCAATTTCTAAGCGATTAGGAGAGCTATGGGCTACAGTACCACATCTGGAAAAATATAATTGGCGCAGGCGTGCAAAACGCTTAGCAGCAAAGCCTCATTCTTTGCCGGCAAATAAAGACGAGCCTATCTGGAAAATGCCACCGCCCGCCTCGCGAAAAAAATTCATTAATAAAATTGGTGGGTTTATTGGTTCTTGTAATATGTAAATAGGCGGTTTACAATTTGTATGTTACCTTGTTATGCGGTAGTTATGTGTACATTTATATATCTTCCCCTCTCGTGCATGCGTGCATCAGCGGAGAATACTTACCGGACCGGACATATCTGTCTCTAGTTTTTTCCTCGTAGCTGTTACATCTTCGTTTGTCTTATGCGCGCATGTGTCTCGTTTAAGACAAATATTCAGTGCGACATTAACCGAGTCATTCTTCTGTGCATTGGATTTCAGGTAACGGCAAAGAGGCGAAACCTGCTTCTACGAAAAAGACGATTCAGCTCGGCGTGCCGTCCGTCGTGGGTAACGTTCCTGTCTCGCCGCCGGCTAATCGCGCCAGCAAAGATCTGGTCAATGAGCCAGTGATCGGCACTGGCATGTACAAAGTTATCGGGACGCAACCGATTGATGTCGCGGCTCATCTGAAACTGCTTGGTGAGAGCCTGACTATTATCGGGGAACGCTTGAAGGAACACGACGGTCAGATTGCGGTCTCCGGAAGCCTCTCAGTGTTATTGGACTCGTTGCTCTGTGCCTTAGGTCCGTTAGTTTGTTTGACTCAACAAGTGCCGGGGACTAACGGAGCTAAACCCGAAACGCTCTCCCAAATGCTCGACAACATCGCTTATTTAATGCCCGGTCTATAATATATGTACAAAGTATGTGTAAAATATACGACACAAGTTAACTAAAATATACAAAGTTACTTAGAGCAATGTAAATAGAGATACTGAAAATAGAGACGTGAAGAATAGAAAGATGATGACAGTAATGAGAGACTTTTTGAGATGTCATTCGCAAGAGCGTGAAGATCAAATTGATGACCTGAATGATTCGCTCGCGCTACGAGTTCAAATCAATAGAAACAGAGATCCTCGTTATATTTTAACTGCTCGTGTCAGAGTATGTTTTATATAAATAATATATTTGTATGAAAGTGATAATAAATATTTAATTAGTTCTAGTTATTGTAAAAGCTAACTGTACATGTGTAGCGTGCAGTGACGTCGCAGCTATTGCTCCGGCAAGATAGGCGGGCACGTACAGAATAGGTTCTTGTCGCCGTAGATGTCATCTATCCGTCCGACGCTCGGCCAGATCTTGTTTCTTCGCACGAACGGCTGGAATAGCGCGATTCGATCAATTCAATGAAAATGTCTGACGAAGAGATATTACTCACAGCAGGAAAAGCCGCCAATTCTCGCGAATACAGCCGATTCCATTCGCTCGTGATCACCTGTTCCTGCGTGTGAGGTGCCATTTTCAGGGGATTCTGCACGATATCTAACTTCCCCCCTTCGATGTCGGCAATCTCTTTCCTTATAGCTGCCAAATAATGTAAACGTGAGCAAGCGACGATGGGTATTAACGTTTAACATCCGAGATATCTCGAGTAGCGTGTCTGATCGTTTCTGAAACTTACAAATCAGAGAATCGCAGAATCTGTCCAGCTCAGTCTTATCCTCGGATTCAGTCGGTTCGACCATTAAGGTCCCAGCCACGGGCCAGCTCATGGTCGGCGCGTGGAAACCGTAGTCCATCAATCTCTTCGCGACGTCAACGGCTTCGATATTGGCGGTCTTCTTCAAATCTCTCACGTCCAGGATAAACTCGTGCGCGACCAGTCCGGTCTCGCCCTTGTACAGCGTTTTGTAGTGCCCCTCCAGTCTCTTGCTCATGTAATTGGCATTGAGAATAGCCACCTGCGTAGCTTTGCGCAAGCCTTTCGGGCCCATCATCTTGATGTAGGCCCACGAGATCGGTAAGATAGCGGACGATCCGAAAGGCGCGGCCGACACAGCACCTAAGTTCCTGATGTCGTTGCCGTTACCGTTGCCCGAACAACTGATCACCGGATGACTCGGCAGGAAAGGTATAAGGTGTTTCTTTCTGTAAGTTGCACGTGGAAATTTCAAGTTAAAAG
The DNA here is from genome assembly GCF_001313825.1 of Dinoponera quadriceps. Lineage (NCBI taxonomy): Eukaryota > Metazoa > Arthropoda > Insecta > Hymenoptera > Formicidae > Dinoponera > Dinoponera quadriceps. The sequence continues at coordinate 770,109 of NW_014555716.1, forward strand.
TCGCGTAATCCTCGATTGTAAACTCTAGGATCGGAGGAAACGTTCACTTACACCCCGATAGGGCCCATACCGGGCCCACCGCCTCCGTGTGGAATGCAGAAGGTTTTGTGCAGGTTGAGATGCGACACGTCGCTGCCGTAATCGCCGGGCCGACACAGGCCGACCTGAGCGTTCATGTTAGCGCCGTCCAGGTACACCTGCCCGCCGGCGCTGTGCACCATGTCGCAGATGTCGCCGATCGTCTCCTCGAACACGCCGTTCGTCGACGGATACGTTATCATCAAGCACGACAACGTTTGCCGGTACTTGTCGACCATCTCCGTCAAGTGCGCCATGTCGACGGAACCGTCCTTGCGCACGAAAATCGGCTCCACCTGCATACCCGCCATCTGGGCGGACGCGGGATTCGTGCCGTGGGCCGACGTCGGGATCAGGCACACCTGCCTGCACTTGTCGCCCCTGGACTCGTGATAACACTGTATCGCCCTCAGGCCCGCGTATTCACCCTGCGCCCCGCTGTTCGGTTGGAAACTGACGGCGTCGTAGCCGGTGATCGCGCACAGATCTTCCTCCAGTTCGGCGAACAGTCGCTGGTAGCCCTTGGCCTGCTCGACCGGAGCGAAAGGATGTATGTCGGTGAAGCCTTTCAAGCTGCAGGGCATCATCTCCGTCGTCGAGTTCAGTTTCATCGTGCAAGAACCCTGACGAACGAGAACCGTACAGAAGAGATCCGAGTGCTGAGGAAGCGCCTATTCGTCTGCGAGATTACGCTTACCAATGGGATCATGCTGTGCACGAGAGACACATCCTTGTTCTCCAAAGACTTCATGTATCGGACTATCCTCGTCTCGGAATGGTAGCTGTTGAAGACGGGGTGCTGCAAGTACGGAATGGTACGGTGAAAGTCGTCCGTTTTATCCAAACTTCTCGCGAGGTAACTCTCGTTCCTGACGATGCTGTTCACCGTGGTGTCCGCCGAGAATATCCTGAAGAGATCGTTCACGTCCTCTATCGTCGTGGTCTCGTCGAGGGATATCCCAACAGTACCATCGTTATGATACCTGCCAGTTTCCACCCTCGCAATTATTATTCATAACATCGCAACGAACCGTTCTCTCTAGTTCTCAATTAACATAGCGTTACGAAGCGTGCAACGACAGATACGCACCTTAAGTTGATCTTAGCTTCCCTCGCGTTCTCCTTCACCGTCTGCACGGGCATCTTCGGCAGCACTCGGATGGTGTCGAAGAAGTATATGTTCTTGACGGTGTTGCCCGCTGCTTCCAAGCCGTTCACGAGAACCAGCGTTAAATTGTGAACTCGGGTAGCGATGTCTCGTATACCCCGAGGTCCGTGGTACACCGCGTACATCGCGGACATGTTAGCCAACAGAGCTTGCGCGGTGCAGATATTACTGGTGGCCTTGTCCCTTCTAATGTGTTGCTCGCGCGTCTGAAGGGCCAGCCGGTAAGCCTCTCGCCCGCCGGAGTCTCTCGTCACGCCTATCATCCTACCGGGCATCAAGCGCACCAGCTTCTGCCGGCACGCGAAGAACCCGGCGTGGGGACCGCCGTACCCGAGAGGGACCCCGAAACGTTGACTGGTGCCCACGCATATGTCGACCCCGAACTCGCTCGGCGGTTGGAGCACGGCCATCGCCAGCAAATCGGTGGCGGAGCACACGAGCGTCTGATGCGAATACAAGGCACATCGTTAAACTGTCGCATGTAACTACCAGAAAATGAAGAAGCCGTTAGACGCTTTCCAAGCGTTTTAGCCGCATAACGGCGTCATTAATCCGACGCGTAGAAGACATTCGGAAATTTATAAGATGGATCGCACGTTGTATCTCACGCAGAAATATCCGCGTTTCTGCGTTTATTTTACCATGTTTAGGGTGACTTTCGAGCGAAACCCGATTAATCGACGATTCAAAATTACCGTCAGCCTCAAGCGCTCATCTGCTCTATCTTGCTAAACACAGACAGAAATGATTGATTCTTCGATTATCGTTGAGCGACAAGTTGTAGAACTGGAAATCGGGGGGGGGGGCGGCAATTCTTATTATTTATCGGTTCAGCTTTTAATCAGAATTTGGCGAAAGGCATCCTTAATATACGTACTCCATTGGCGTGCGCTTTCTGGACGATGTCCGTGAAATCGTGTATGCAGCCGTTTGTGTCGGGATATTGTATAAGGATGCCGGCGATGTCCTTCGCGCTCGTGTCCACTCTGAAGACATCTCCGATTTCCAGGGTGAGGCCCAAGGAAGCGGCGCGCGTCCCGACCACGCTGATGGTCTGCGGATGCGCCTTGTCGGAGACGAACAACTTCTTTCGCCTGTTGTACCTGCAGGCGAGAGTCAAAGCTTCCGCTGCCGCCGTTCCTTCGTCCAAGAGGGAAGCGTTCGCCACTTCCATCCCCGTCAAGTCGCATATCATGGTTTGGTAGTTCAGCAGGCCCTCCAGCCTCCCCTGCGAGATCTCCGGCTGATAAGGAGTATACTGCGTCGTCCTGCGGCAAAAGATTTTCGTTTGACAAGAATCTCGCGATTATTCGCCCGTTTTGTTCGGGTTTCTAGTTATTTACCATCCCGGATTTTCGAACATATTGCGCATTATCGTGTGCGGCACGCAGCAATTGTTGTAGCCCATGCCTATGTAAGAGCGCCACACGTCGTTTTCTTCGGAAATTTTCGTGATTCGCTTCATCAACTCGTATTCGGCTGGAAAGAAAGGTCCGCATTGGTATTTCGTATTAATGTAAAAGTTACTTCGTGTTAATCGATGCTCGTGTTCAAAATGATATCTCGTCGTAGAAAAAAGCGTCGAACATACGGTTCGGTAAGATCGTAATATCGTAGCAATATTATGATATATGTATGTAACGTCACGATAAGATATGCGAGTTTACAAATCTCTGACGACAATCGAGGAAATCACGTGAAGCCGAGCGGACGAACGCACGAGATTGAACTGTGTGACCCCTCGATCGAAAGCACTATAATTTCTCCAACTTACCGCACGCACTGCACATATCCCGAAAAATGATTACGTTATAAAATGTATGTCTAGTTGATAGAAGTACGTGATGTAATTATATTAATTATTAACATCGTATTATAATTATATATATATATATATGCAATCAATATATTTATATATTATATATTATAAATGTGCAATAGGGAGAATCATGTGTTCAGTGAAATGCGTTACCGATAACCAAGGGTTATCACTTGCGGGGCAGCTCGAGACGGAAAGTCGCGTGACTCGTCACGTTTCTATCCGAGACCCGTGATTATCGCGTATCTCGAGGAAAAAAAAAACAAGCGCAGTTACTACTATTTCTGTGTCTTGCAAGCTGGAAAAATACGTATTGATTTTTTTTCTCCTTCCGAGATAGAGATTGATTTCTCTTTTCAAGATACGGATTATATGTTTGTATGTTTCGAGAGACCCCCTGCCTGATTCTACGGGTTAACGGAATAAAGACCGAACGACCTATCGTCGAAATGATGAAACTAATTTTACAAAAAATGTGAAAGTATTACATACATACGCGTATTGAGAATGAAAAAAATATATCACTCACTGAGGGGCTCGTCGATGCTCAAGTCTTTCTTGTGAAGAATTTTAGCCGGGACAGCCGCTTCCGTCAGTTCATTAAGGCTCTGAAATACCGAGTCATCGGTGAAATTCATTTAGTCACGACGCAAGTGAGATTTCCTCTCGTTGTACGAATCCGTATCGAACGAATTACCTGATATCCGATGGTTCGCAGCATTTTCATCTGTTCGTGTTCCCTCGGCCCGATATGCCTGACTTGGAATTCTTCCTTTTGCGGAAGCAATCCTTCGAGTTTCTCCCTCTGAGAGCTGCCCGATTGCAATCCGCGCGCGTATCTAGTCACGATATTGCGCTTGTTAAGTAATCTGCAACACCTTTCCATCTTCAGAGCGTACAGCATCGTGATTTCTGGTAATAAAATAACGCGCACGGCACAGACTGTCGAGAAGGATGGTCGCGTCGTGTGGCTCACGTTATTCCAACGTTATCGCCCGCGAGTTCACACTAAACTAAGAAACGTTTAACTCTTGACGGAGATTTTATATCCACTACATCGCGTACGCCGATGTCACAACTTCTGATTACGCGGCTTTGCTTGAACCCTGAGCTCTGTAAGACGTCTAGGACAATATTTTGATATTTTGCAATTATTATCGTGTATCTCGTGATATTTATGCTTGATCTAATGTGACTCTAGTGTAACTCTGCCACTTTGTTTTTCGCGAATGTTATACAATACATGGAAGATTACGCGTGACATTGATTTCCGCACAAGCCTTATTTCTCAAATATTATCGTATATTCTACGGGATATACTTTTCAAATTCATGCCAAAGATACAATTATATCGGATATTTCAGGTACGTGTATGTTGTGTGCGTAGATACATATGCGCTTTACGTTTTTCATAAATTTTTTTATTCGTGCAATCTGTATCATTGATACAAACGATGTATTCATACGTAAGATCAGTTTGTATGAAAAATGTCCAGCATATACGAGATTGCTTCTCACTTATTGAACATAGCGTTACGCTTACATTGCCATACTATATGTACAATTCAGGCAAGTATTACTCCAATGGAAACATAACTGACCGAGTGAAGACAGACAAGAAAGAAAATAATAATCAGTCAAATTAATAAGTATCTCGGCCCGGGGATTCTGGAAGATGAGGGGGAGCAATTTCACAGGGCGATATAACTATCGTAATGCTAACTTTTATTTCATAAACTTATCTTGATTTTGCGTCAGTATTTTGGCGGATGACTTAGCGTCTAAGAAAAGCGAGCTAACTTCGTCGACGTCTTCCTTCTTTACGCTGGTTCTTTCATTGACCTTCGCCGCCAAGGACGCGGGCGTTAAAAGCTGTACCGCATATCGTAGGGTGGTTTTCGTGCCGAGCTCCGCTAGAGCGGACAGACCCTCGTCTTCGATTTGCAGGCCCTCCGTGACGGCTCTCAGCTTCACGATCTGTTCAATTTCCTGCCTCGAGTACGGTAGAGTCCTGATGATGAGCAGACGGTCCAGCAGGTCGAGAGGTATGCCGTGCGGAGAGACGATGTCCTCGGTGCCCCGAATGATGCAGCGGCCACGATTCGTAGCGAAAATAACGATCGGCGCAATCGCGCTCTCCAGAGCGCGATGAAGGTAGGTGAAAGTCTCTATGTCGAGCATGTGAACCTCGTCGATGAACAATACTCCCGGCACCAGCTCGGCGATACCCTGGTCGATATACTTGTTCACCACCTTGTTGATCTCTTTCCGAAGCTTGTCTGAAATAACATATAACTAAGCATCATCACCCCCAGATACAAACGTATGTTACACCTGCGTCGGAACGCGAGTGATTTATGTTCACCTAAATATAAATAATGCACAGATGCAACTTTTTTACCCGTAATTTCAGTCTTCTTAGGTTTCATCAACTGCCCCATCATAGACATTATGTCCTGACCACCCTGAGGCTTGGCATTAGCTACATCCAGGTCGTGGAGTGTCACATCCTGGATAACTTCCTTCTTCTTATGTACATCGCCCTTCGGCAAAGGGACGTATTCCTCCGCCTCCAGGTCGAATTCCGTGGCGAAATTGTCGCTTCGGCCTTGCCTCTTCACAGCACCGCTGTTCGCCTCGATGTAGATCACATCGCCCGTCTCTACCTTCTCTTTCTGCAGAGACTCGTATATGGAAGGATCCAGTTTCAACTGCTTCGTACCCTTAGCCGTCTTCAATCCAATGACCACATGTGAGACAGTTTTGCCGTAGCCCCCCATGGGATTCTCCGTTTCCACCGGTGTCAACTCTGTCACTTCGCCCTCGTATACTTCCTTGGTCTCCTTGATTCTCAAGCCGATGGCTCTTCTGAAGTTCTCCATGAGAACCTCCGTTTTCTTGATCTCGGAACTGTAAACCTCCGAACCCACCATAGGACAAAAGGGCACCTTGTTACCGAGTTCCTGAGCAATGGCGAGAGCTATGGCGGTCTTGCCTGTGCCCGGGGGACCGGCCAATAATACAGCGCGTCCCGCCATCTTCTTTGACTTAATCATATCGACAACAACTCCAGCTGCCTGTAAGTACAATTATCGGCGTTACAATTCATTGTTGAATCACTTTAACGACGGTATTAATTAATGTGTATCGTTTCCTTCATCGTCGGCACGGGAAAACATACGACGAGTACGGAGAAATCGCGCGAAGAAGTGCGTGGATTCTGGCTTGGAAGGATACCACTTTTATTACAACCGGGAAAACCGTGTAAATTCGCGCGATAACGCAAGATTTTGACGCGAGGAAAGCCGATCTTGAGAAACTAACCTCTCGCGCCAATTCCTGACCCACGAGGCCGGCTGCGTTTTGGATCGCGACTCCATTCTCGTCGAGGCCTAGGCCTTTGATGTGCGTGTGCGCGGAGATCCTCTGCGTCTTGGCGGTGCTCTTCACTTCCTCGATCTTCATCGCTGCGGCTCTTCGCAAATCGGAAAGACGCTCGACGCGAAGGAGGCGCGCGAAAACACGTTGCTAACTGCGTTGTTTGGTTGATAAAACCGTTCGTATCGACTCCCTCGCGGCTTCCCGTCAACGCTGCTGCCCCCTTTCGTCGTTGGGGAGTCGCCATCGAGTTGAAAGCACACGGCGCTCCGGCCATTGGCGGAATTCAAAAGGGGAGCTTTCCGCTAATTGCGCGCCACGTTCGTAAGCTCAAGCACGTATCGATCCGATCGCCGGTCAGCCGACGTCTCCTGTAAAAAGCGAGTCCTGTTATCTGCGATGCAACGAGAGGCTTATTTCTCTCGTGCGTGAGAAGGCGCGACGTATAAATCGCGAACGGCCGCGACACACTCGCACCGAGAGGACAATCCCGAATACCTTCGCAAGCGACAACTCCGCTCAAAAAATACGCGCGAGCAGCCCTTAATTCATTTTTTGAAATCTAGATGTCTCATCAGACGACGACGGTTTCGCGAAGGTACTGTAAGTACCGGCCGGTCCGTATATAAAGGCCCTGTGGAAAGGTTACCACCGGGTCCGATGCACCTGGGTAAAACTAATGACGAATCTGCATGAGTTGACGTTCCGTTAAGTTGCAACCACTACAAACCCTAGGTGTGACGGCGACCCTTTTGCCCTGCAGACTGGACTAATGCTTCATCGGCGAAGTTCCGGCGAGTGTTTTATTTTGCTTTATCCGCCCGTCGCGGTCCCGCTTGTCACCTAAACGTAAGTACAGGTTTTTTAGTTTCGTTCACCGACGTTAATTGACTTGTTGAATGCATATGTGAGACATTTGTTCCTGCATTCTTTTTCTAGGAAAAGAGGAACGGTTGTAATCGACGATCGGAGAGAACTTGTTCTTTCCCATCCAAGTATTCGATGGTATTCGTTTACACGGAATGGTACGAGAAACCATTCAATCAATACATGCTTACAGTATTTTAAAAGAGAGAAACGTTTGCAATCGACGATCGAGAGAACTTGTTCTTCCCTATCCAAGTATTCGATGGTATTCGTTTACATGGAATAGTACGAGGAACCATTTAATCAATAACATGCTCACGGTATTTCGATATCGGGACTCTCGGAGGCTTCAGAAACTAGTTCGGATGGCGTATTAAACTTTTATTGTAACACAGATTTTTAAGACTTAGGAAAACATATAGACTTTTAAGTACTGGCTGATAAACTTCCTCCAATTTCGAGTTCACCCGATCGGCTGGTCTCCCCGGAAGCGGAATCACACTTTGTGCAGCGGCTTTGTCTCCCTTGCCTCGAACTCCGGCGCTACGGTATGGTTATCTTTCATCTGCAAAGCAGAACGAACAGATTAAAAACGGGCAATACCGACGGAGAGATCCACAGATTTAACGCAGAAGCTGGACTTACGTTGACGTGAGCATACAGCATGATCCCTATTAACGTCAATATTATACCGATCAACTGATTAAGCGCTAACGTTTCGCGAAAGAGTATCGCACCGCCCAACAGGAGCAGGCAGAATTTGGAATGCCCAACCATGTTGTATCTGTATATTTGTTAAAGCGTTTTAACGTGCAAGTTTGGGCATTTCTCGAGACAATTTTACACAAGGATACGTCAAAGGCGAGGTCTTGCCTATGATCCAGTAGGAAGTTAAATTCACGAAAAATGCAACCACTCCGGACAATACCACCATGATCTGCGGACACAAGAAGAAACAATGGTATAAAAAATATATTCACACAGCCTTAATCAATGGTATAAAAATATATTTATGCAGCTTGATGGAAGCAAAAAATATTCTAGGAGATATATACCATGTCCAATAGCGACCAGTTATGAGTGAATGTTTGTCCAACCGGCTCCAAAACTGGAATAACAACGAAGAGCATGATAGCAGACAATGGTGCCTGATAAAATAATAATTGCATCGGATCCATTTGAAATTCCCTCTGTTTCCTGTTCACCATCTATAAGAGAGAGAGAGAGAAAAGACTTCTTTTTACATGTTAAAAATACATCATACCAGGATGTAACTTACCACTTGATACAGAGACGTTACAACCACTCCCAGTACTGCATAAACAGTTCCAATGACGTTGAACTGTATATCGTAGTAAAAATTAATTACGACTCCTAATGTGATTGGTATCAACGTCAGCTTAATAGGTGTGCTGAATCGCTGCCTATAAAATATCATCTGCATCACTATCACACAGGGTGTCGTCAACATCTTTGCTACTTGATACGTGCCGATTGTGTTATGAGCTAAGCTCAGATTTGTCAGGACGACGAATCCGCAGAAGGTCATGGCGATCAGTATCATCCCCTTGATGTCGACATCCTTGACGGAAAATACGTCCAGCTTCTCGCAGACGATCAAGCCGACGAATGTCATGATGAAGTGTATCATCGACAACGTGATGTTCGGGAAACCGGTGTTTACGTAGAGCAATTTGTTCAGCAGTACGATCGCGATCGAGAAGACTATGTTTAACAACAGGTAAAACGCGGTGACCACCTTCTGATTCATGCTCGAGATTCAATTTGTTCTCGCTCTCGTTATCGCAGTTAATAATTTCGACGACAGCGACGTTAACGCTCTCGCCCTTCCTTCTCTCGTGTCTTCAACTGCGATAACGTTTAATATCGACGTTTAATGTCGAATCCTGACGGCGGTGAATCGTTAACGATAAAACTGCGACCGCTCCATCGCTCCTCGGTTTCATTCATCCTTCCGTCTTCGCGATCGCCGGTTCACTCGTGTCCCTCGAATGATACGCCATGTGTTCGTAGCACCGCGAAATATTCAGTTCACCGACATCCGTTCAACATTTTGACGCACCACCCACGCGCCGTCACGAACGGCTTACCCACGTGACTTGTCTCGATAAACGCGTACGCGCGTAGTATACGTCGGCTCGCAGTTTTCTACGGGGTGTCCCGGACGAATGACAGGTGGTGGAAGTTCGAACAGAAGAAAAGTTATCGAGACGTCGGCGATGATATTCGAGAACGTTTGAATTCGGCCAATCGCGGCGTCCCACTTGCGAGCTGTCGGCGAAGCGAGTGTTCTCACGGTACGGTGATTGGCTAATTTTGAACGTTCTATATCGCGAACTCTATATCGATATCTCGACGTCGGATAATCGTGGTGGGGCGGGTACCGATCGACCACGTTACTATTGGACACATCTTTCGAACTCAGCGGTGGAGCCGGGTGTATAAGACGGCTTAGCTACTGTGGCGGCTATACTCTATCTCGCTTGCATACGAGCTCGCCCCCCACCACACGCCGGCGAGCTATTCTTTTGTCTCTGCACGGCTAGTCTTTTGTCGCTGTATGGCAGTAGCACAGTGGAGACTAGCCCGCCGTTAGAGCTGCATCGTTCTAGTGTTTCTCTACGTAATAAAAGAGTCTTTCTTATTCTCCGTGTCGAGTACTCAGTGGGCACATGCCTAGATTCTTCCCGGGCTATCCCTTCCAACCTCCACACTACCACGACGAAAACGCTATTTACTGCGGGCGCGAATTTTGATTTTTGTAACTATTTTCTTTAATCAACATTCACAGATTATCGTGCAACGATATTGTTAATAGATAAATAAGCATTTATGTTCCTTTTTATATACAGAGCTCTTGCAAAATGGATTATTGGCTGGTCAGTAATAAATTACTATAATTCAGTAATTTTTATTACTAGTGCTTAATGATTTTGAGTACTCAAATTACAGAGGTACTAATAATGTAAAGTAATCAAGTGATAATAACGGCAGCAATAATCACTAGTCTACTAAATAATTCTAGTAATAAATCACTAGTGCCAAGTCTCTCAAGAATTAATTACGCATGTGAAATACTGCACCTGTGAGTAACATAGCACCAGTGAGTAATCCTTAGAAGCACGGTGGGAAGTATATTTTCTACTTTTCTTTTTTCAGATTTTTGTCGATAAAATTTTCATTGCTATATTTGGACTGTTTTTTTTTTTTAATTTTTGTAGTATCTTAGGAATAGATGAATGTAAAAAAATCATCCAAATACATATTTCATTAATTGCAAAAGTATTATAAATAACCACATTAAGAAAAATGTTTCTTCAGAGAAAATACATTTTCCAGCGATTTTTCCAAAATTTAGGTGTTAAAATTTATATATAGGTTATTTTGAGGTTGCTGATTACGAATCTGATGTCAGAATTAAAAGATTTTCAAGATCAAAGGTGTCGGTCCAATATGGCGGACCGAAATTGCAGCAAAGCAAGCAATTCTCTTCAAATGTGGTATTCAGAGGATTTTCGGATCGCTGATTACGAATTGTGGGGTCGAAATTGAAAAATTATAAAATTCGAAATGTGGAATATAAAATAGTAGATCAAACATGCAAAAACTCAATGTCTATAACTTTCAAAGCTTCCGAGATGAAAAATAGATCCTTCGAAATTTCCCAATTTTATTCGTTATCAATCTCAAAACCTTTGATTCGTTATCAACCTCAAAAATTCCGAAATTTGAATTAATTTTCTAAATTTTCTGCAATTATAGTCGGCCATATTGGATTGGATTTTGAATTGTGACAAATTTTCTATTTTGACTTAAGATTTGTAATCAGCGTTCCCAAAAACTCTAGAATAACTTAAATTTGAAGTGATTTGGTTGATTAGTTGCAATTTCGGCCCTCCATATTGAATCCATTATCTTAGATTTTTTAAACTTTTCAATTTTGACCTCAGATTTGTGATGGGCGATTCCAAAATCCTCGGGATACCAAATTTGATGAAAAATAAGCGGGAGGACAAATGTGTGTTTCAAAAGGTCAAAACCTATACTAGTCATTGAGTCCAATACTTCGGTATTGTTTCACGTGAATCATCAGTACTTACAATAAGAAATGACTACTATATATATTACTGTATACATGACTATATGCGGATACATTTTTTTTTGTTTTTAATGTCAAAGTTGTTTCACATAGTAATATCGGACGATTTTGAATTGATGTCACTGTACATTCTTCAGGGCGGAATGTATACGCACGTTGAGACGACTTTCGAAATCGTAATCTCTGTATTGAGATTGTGCTTTCGTTAAAAAACTTCTGCCTTCGTCGGAATTCTGAAACAGAGAATGTAAAACTGCACAGAGAAAATGAAATTAAATGATAAAGTCATTTATTCCTTGACGCTACCAGCATAATCAATCATCGATTTATGAATTTATCAAGTAGATTACATCCAATATATAGAAAAAAGTGTCACCAATCTAGTGGTACAATTTAAAAAGGAGTGGTTTCATATGAAAAAATAAGTCGTTAAAGTAGGTTAAAGTAGGTTAAAATGTTTTCATTCGTGCCCGGATAGCCAAATATCTGTGGAGTTGCTATTGTGTTATCGCCAATTGTCGTATAAAAATGTTGGTTCGGGTTGTCACAGTGACACACCTTGTATATTACATATACTTACGTTATTGTTACAAAGGCTGCTACCTAATTCGTAAAGAGCAAATGCGCTCACATGTTGGTCGTACTCGTCCTTGGACGGATATCGCCGTTTCAGACAATTTCGATAACACTTAATGGCCGCCTCCGTGTCTCCTAAGTAAGAGCACGCTGCACCCTCGACGAGGTCTGTTAAACCCACCATTGGCTCTTCGGTTCGGTTTCCTTTACATTCTGCCGATAAAATAAAATTGTATGGAATTTAATAAGGAATGAAGAGACTTTGATGCGAAAATGACCTTGTAAAAGAGAAAAATCGTTATAATATTCGAGTAGATCTCGATTACTCAAACGTTCCACTGGACTTCTCTGTCCGTTTGGAATCTCGGCTATCAATATGCAGAATACAGAATAGCAATCGGATATGCAGGGTGTATAAAAAGTACCGGAACCCCGAAATATCTCGGGAGGTAACGAACAAAGAAGAAAGTTTCATATACGAAATTTGCAGGATTTAAAAAGGGGCATATGATGATGACTTTGGTGCCGGCGTAAAGGTCAAATTCATAGATCATTTCAAGGCCAACTTGAAATTTTTCAATGGGAACTCTGATTTTTAACTCCAGAAATGGATAATAGGGCGGAACATTTTACGATAGAAGATATTCTGGGATTCCGCTACTTTTTATACGCCCTGTATGTGCGCAATATATATTACCCAATAATATTCCTTGCAAGGATTCAACGGAGCAGGATGGCATGGCGTTCCACAAGTACAACAACTCGTACACGAGTAATCTATAATACAGGACTGTGTAAGGATTCCCTCCTGTGTCTTTGTCGACGAGTTTTGGCACTCTGCGCAAGATGAAAGCACCAAGTTGCGTCTCTCCGTTCATTTCGTGGAACCAGTGGATTATCTTATCGTAGGTTGTCAGGAGAACATCGAATTTGCCGTTTGCGCCGCAACATACTGCAAACATAAATCGTAGTAAAGAAATCCGCATCCGTTTTACTCAAACGTCAAGGCCATGTTGAAGTTACCCATGGCTAAGTACGCGTAGAAGCTCTTGGACCACCTGGACTGATGTTGCAGCTGCAATAAAGACCGATACGCTTCCTCGTAGCTCAAGCGTATCAAATGGCACCAAGCAACCTCGTGCAAGCACAGCAATCTGACTTCTCGCTGAGTCGAAGTCTCGACAGCTTTGCCGTAAGCCTCAAGAGCTCCGTTGACGTTTGACTGCAAAATAACATGAAAAAAAAAATAACTTGTAACAGTAAGGGTATTACGAGTGACGTCATTTCCCAATCCTCGATTAATTAGCATATGTGCACTTAATTTATTTTATAACATTACCTCCAGACGCTCCACTCTTCCAGCGAAGAAAAGAAAGAGAGCGGAATCATGGAATTCGGTATGACACTCAGCGATTAGTTGTTTTGCCACCGCGACACCTGCCTTCACGTTAGATCCGTCGAGTGCAAAAAATGGACGTACTATTGTGTGATACCAAAGTAGAGATAATCTATGACACAATATATTGATTCAATATCTTGATTGATTCATATTTCTCACTATCTACTGTATATTTCCACTGCTTTCTCAATATTTAATCATTGCGAATTCAGTAATTCTCAGTATCGAATTTCTGTAAAGGTATATTTTATCACTACTGCGCTATTAAACATTAGTGTTTAAAGTATTCATATTAATGGTATTCACATTAATGATAAGCTCGTATTTAATCACTGCAACCCTAAGTACTGGAATATTTGATATCGCTGCGCGCTCTATAATTTAATCATTATGAATTACCAACAACAATGTTTTAAATATTCAAAATAAGTAATTAATTACTGGCTTAGCGGTAATACATTTTTGTAAGGGACGTCTACTGCGGAACCTACATATTACATTATAATAATATATATGGAAGAATGACGCATTTTGTTGCAAAAATGGAAATTTAAATCATACTCACGTGGCGAGCGGTGCACGCATATCTTCGCTGAGTCGTGCGTACATAAGAGCAGTGAGACCAGCCTGTCTGTCGCCTTCGAAGCCCAAGAAGTGGATTACCTTCAATAAGGAAGGCGGCAGAAGGCTCACACACAATTGGTATATTCCATAGCCGAAACTGACAGCCGACATCAGACGGGATACCTCCGTTGGCTCCACGAAGCTGCAAAGTACATTTCGCTTCAGTTATCGTTGAATTTAATATCGTTGAATTCACGTGTGAGTTCCACAAATTCTCGGTGTGTTCCGGAATGATAGTTGTTATCGTGTTAATGATAGTTTATTGTTTATTATTCGATATTCTTTTAAATATTTAGTATATATATATAGAGTGTCCCATTTTCATTTTAGACATCAAATATCTCGAAAATAATGCATTTTTGAAAAAAAAATGTTTCAGATAAAAGTTGTTTGAAGAAGGCTATCGGATGAACTACTTACATTTTGAATCCGGAACCCACTTTGGACCCAATGAAGGCCAGGTTGATTTTTTCGATGGAAATGCCCATGTTTTATTGCAGATTCGTATTGTATGGAAAAAAATAAAGACATTTTATTCTAGGCAATTTTTGCTACTTCTCCGACAGGCGCAAAATAGCGCTCAAAGTTATTTTGAAATATATTCCGGCCAATGAAGGCAAGACGATTCAACCCCTAAGGACATATTCAGGTTGATTGTCTCCGATCTTACCTTCATTGGCCGGAATGTGTTTCAAAATAAGAACTTTGAGTTCGATAAGAACTTTGCTATTTTGTGCCGGTTGGAGGAGGTTTAGCGAAAAATGAACCAGGAACAAAATTTCCTTATTTTTTCCATAGAATACGAATCTGCAATAAAACAGATGTTTCCATCGAAAGAAATCAACCTAGGCCTCATTGAGCACAAAGTGAGCCTCGTAATCTAAATAGCTCATCTAATAGTTCTCTTCAAACCATACAACTTTTATTTGAAATATTTTTTTTTCTAAAATGTATTGTTTTCGAGATATTTTAATGTCTATGTTAAAATGGGATATACTCTATACAGGATGTCCCACTTTAATTAACCATCCCTGTTAACTTCGTAGGAAATGGTCAGATGGAAAAATATTCTCTAAAAAAGTTTTTGGTTTTGGAGATGGATCCGATAGTGACATTTATGTAGATGTCATTGTTCAAGATCAAATGAAAGTTAATTTCAATTTTTTTCTTAATGGAATTACCTATTTTTGACGGCGGAAATCGATAGAGGAGGAAATTTTACGTTAAAGACAAGGAGTAATATGTGGGGCGATTGATCCCAAAGTTTTATGAAGGCCACAATGTTCGAAATAGTAATAATTTTGTTCAAAATAATAATAATTTATATAATGGCTGAAATTATTATATATAAAAAGTGAATTAAAATAGCACCGATTCGATATCGAAGTGATGCAATATTGATGATCTAATAGAAAATATTTTTTTGCCATGTTTAAGTACTTCGCAAATAAATACATGTCACAAATGATCTGTTCCTTTAAGAAATATACAAAGCAGACTTTGAAATGAGCTTCGAAATGCTTTAAATTCTGAACATTATTTAAATTCTATGGAATTTCGACAGTTTTGATATCAATTCGACGGTTTATTTCCTGCTGGCGAGCGAAAAAGACGGAGGGGGAAATTTTGTAAGAAGAAACAGCAATTACGGTGTCTGTTGTTCGGACGTGATGCCAGTGAGCGAGAACAACATTGATAGAGAGCTTCGCAGACCTGATGGGGATGGAACAGGTGTCACATTGTTCGTATAACCGTTGCAGGAAGGTATTGACCATTCCGAAGATCCCGGGCTTTGAGGGCTCTGCAGGGAAGATCCGTTGCTCATGGAAGTATCATAGCATGGACTGAGTCCTACAAGAAAACTATGTTATCAAGAATACTCCATGAAAATACTCCAATTATCTTAGCGAGATATATTATTTTGTTGTATTCAAAGAGTATTAACCTAGTCATTATTAAGTATTATCAAACATTAATATGTACGATACTTTATATATATATACTTGATAAAAAAAGATTATAAATAAGAAAAAGATGATTTTGCAGATGACGTATGCCTAAATACAGAAATAATATAAAGTTCGTACTTATTGAAATTTAAATGATCGAAATCAACTTTTTTTTTAACATACATGTATGGAGAAAAGATTAAGTCTTTTTTCATTAAATTACTTTTGCTAATAATTTTTGGTAAATAATGATTACTGATTAAAACTTTTTTGATGATTATTCAGAATTATGATTTTTACAGTCTATATGCAAGTTGAAATCATTGTGAAAAGGTGTAAGGTAAAGGTGTCTCTTGATGTAAATAATTACCGAAAATAATAATAAAGATCGCTTACTAGTTAAATGAACGTTATTCTAGTATAACGAATAAAATGTTAAATCTTAGACTTGCATTTACAATGAATCGGTTAAGTTTGTAATATCTCCGTCGCGGTTTACTACGTTACATTACATGATAACGCACCGGTCGGATTTGTACCGAAGGTGCGATAATAAAGTTGTAAGATTTGTGTGTGTGCGTGTTGATAAACCCGCCAAGCCTTGCGAAGCATCCAACCACCGCGAACGTATCCGGTTAATTCTTGCTGGAGAAGCGTTAATATCGCTGAGCATACTTGCGAATCCGCTAAAACGATCTGACGCTCCAGCTTGTTCACATAGTCCTTCTGCAATTAGTTTAGTTTCGTGATTAATCTTCCTCATATCTATCGTGTCTTATATCTAAAGTGCCACCTTGCGTATCTAAATATGTACCTAAGTTAGCACAATCGCGAACATTTCGTCACCGTGTCATACGCCCGCAATAGAATCAATTTGCCGAAGGAATAAATTTCCGTAATGAACTTTTATTGAAAATTCAAGTTTCAATTTAACGTAAATTCGTTAAATTCGATTCCCAGTGTCGAACTTATATATGAAAAGTGTAATTTAATTTTGTTGCAATTTGTGGCGTTATAATTAATCAAGGTTGGACAAGATATTTTTTAAAAATATATTCTTTATTGAGAGTAACTCCGTTATATACGTCACATTTAAAGAAAACTTAATTTATCAAGTATTATTTGTTATGTTTAAGGCAAATGAACTATGCAAATAATGACTATATATTGTCTACTATTATGAAATAAATTGGAAATACGAAATATTTACTTTTTATATTTAATAAAAAAAAACTTTTAGAAATCCTTGCATTTTTGCCATATTCCCATGGGAATGAGAAATTGTTCCGTACAAAAATTGCATAATTTCTAGAGGGTCATCACATAGTATATAAATTTATTTATAAGCGAATTTGTTACTGTTATCTAAAAAATACATCACTGTTTCCGTTAATAATGAAAAAAATAATAACACTGTTACTAAGTCGTTATTGCAAAAGATGTAGCTTGTAGTTATGAGTAACGCGGTACTTGCCAATAAAAGAATTCAAAATTGAATTCCTAATGCTCCAAAAGGTGCAGTAGTCAAAATTTCCGATAAAACTCGGAAAACGTTGCAGCGGCGTGTCTTTCGGGCTCTAAATCATTTAACATCATCTAACATAACTAGCGATAGCTAGATTTAGATTTAAAAAGTCAGACTTATATGCGGATTTGCAATTCGATGGGTGCTTTCGACCCAGCATTTTTCGGACTTTGCTACAGCGCTTTTGAAATGTAAAGGGGTTAAAATCGACGCAATTTTGAATTCTATTTCTAATATGACGCTTGCATACGTAAGTTGTACTTAAAATTGTGATTTCAGCTTCCAGCCTTAGGATTCATGGTCGTGTCTCATGAGAAATACTCAAACCGAACGGAATTGCACCAATCGGAAACTTACCCCGGTCTCTTCCGTCTTGAACACTTTGCTTTTCACGGATTTTAGCCACCCGATGTCGCCCGCACATTCCCGCTCCATGTCTTTCAGCAATAACATGGCTTGCTGAAGCTTGTCGTGCTCGTAGGTCATCAGGGCATTCTGCGTGTGGTTGATTAAATCACGTTAAAAATTATTAATATCTCGGAAAATGAAGAATTTAAGTCTGCCTGTCACAGGACGAAGCGCGCTTCCTTCTCTCGTGAGTTCGTTTCGTGCATCGTATGATTCATTTCGTGCATGATTGAAGATAATCTTTATTTAATACGCCTATTATAACGAAACAAAGGGGCATCGGTATCGATTTGATATTTTCCAGCTACGTGTGTCACGTTTATTATTAAAACCGATTAGGCAACAATATCCGTTTCGCGACCTTGGATACGTTAAGTATACTTCGTTGGAGCACACCGGGATCGATATACGCTCTGTATCGCGCGATTACGTACCATGAAGAGAACAAAGCAACGGCCGGTTTTGACGTGGAAGCTATAAGGATGGCCGGTAAACAATGCCTCTGCCTCCTCGGTTTTGTTATTCAACAACAAGG
Organism: Dinoponera quadriceps; assembly: GCF_001313825.1. Taxonomy (NCBI): domain Eukaryota; kingdom Metazoa; phylum Arthropoda; class Insecta; order Hymenoptera; family Formicidae; genus Dinoponera; species Dinoponera quadriceps. The sequence continues at coordinate 788,555 of NW_014555716.1, forward strand.
ATATGCCGGTCCTGGCGATGCTCCAATCCTTCGTCGCTCCTTCCCTTGTCGCCATTGTCGCGGAGATACGACTTCGTGGGAAATATTCGGACAATAATAGCACTCTCCGAAACCCGTCGAGCCTCCACGTGCTCATCAAGTGGAAAGTATCTTGCCAATGCGTACGATCGTCGATCAGAAACGTCATTTGTTCGTACGAGCGTACCGATCACCGCTGTGATCCGTTCGAAGCTTCCGCTTGTTTATTTGCCCGTCTCGAAGAAGCCGACGTTCGGCAATGAACATTTTACGGAATCACTCATGCATTTGCGTCACGAGCGCGCCAGCAGCATCGTCATCGTCGTCGCGCTATCGCGACTGTCAAAGATGTAACGAGCTTTGTGCTTGCGGTCACTGCGTTTTCTCTTCCTCGCACCGATCGCGCAGCAGGGAGAGTTATTTTAAACGCGTTCTCCATATTCAAGGATGAAATGTCACTCGGCGGTGAAACGGTTACGCGATTTTCCGGATCGGCAACCGCGACCGGACGCCAACGCTGACCCAGGACGGATTTGTTCGACGATATAACGCGATATTACGGAGATGATGTGCCCGATGCGATGAAGAAATTCGACACGCTCGCGTCGCGGTCGTTATGTGTTATATAACTTTCCGCAGTCATATATATAATTACTCTGTGTATAAAATATTGTCGAAGGTGTTTCCTCGCAACACGCGTACAGAGAGATACGATAAAAGCCGGAATTAGTTGAATATCTCGTGTCTGTTGAGTAAATACATCGGACTAAGAGCGATTTCCGTAATTATCCTTCGGTTATTCGAAAACGGAAAATGCGGATGCAAATGATGAATTAGCGACTAGCTGAATGCGGTGTGAAATATCTCAATGTTGTTCTCGTTTCTTGCGAAAATTCGACGATCAACGAATACTGGTGTATTATTGTAATATCAGTTCGTTACTTTTCGGAGGAAGACCGTCAATTCGTGCGCTGCACGAATGCAAGCTGATCGCGGCGCAACACGCGCCGTCCTATCGCGAGCCGCGTTCTCGCGGTGCATCGGGTTGACTAAACCCTGTCGACGGCAGGCGATGTTGCTACCACCACCTCTCCAGTCGTCGTGTATACACTTACTATTGATTTTGGCCTAGAAGTATCGTGACCCTGAGCGCGCACGGTATTACAGGAGGAAGGAAGCGCTCGCGTGACATTCTTGCTTTATTTTAACAATGTAAGTTCGTAACGAATGTTAACGCCTAGCCGACCGCGCGACCGGTGAAAATCTGCGTTTAGAAGACGTAACGATTATATGAGCGCTCATCGTCGCTCACGGGTATATTCTTCAAGATCCGTTACGGATCTGAAAACATACGTCTGTCAGAATATTTCCCTTGTGAAAAATATCTCATCTTTTATATTATTTCTCAGAATGAAAATTGTCAGACTTTCTCAGAATGTTTCGGATCTTTCATACGGATTGGAATGTTTTTCAAAAAAAAACTTAGACAAAAAATTGAAAAATTCGGAATATTTCTGAATATTTTCGAATATTTCTTTTGAACACTTTACGTTCGAAATTTCTGATTATGTCTCAAATTTCTCCATACGATTTGAAATTAATTAATTATGACGTATGGTTAAAATATCGTTTTTTCATGAGTTACATACTTCGCGGATTTACAATTATATTTATAAAGAGATAGCATTTACAAATCAAACTGCAATTGATTAATTTCTAATTTTATGAAATTGTTATTATGACTATTTTAACACATACATACACACACACACATATATACATATATAAAATAAAATAAATATGGTTTATTGTAGCTAATGCTTTTCTGATGATCCTTAATACAGTAGAAACAAGACAGATTTACGAAATTAATTAATTTTAATTATAATAAAGTCCAGAATATTTAGATTTTTATACAATTTTAAATAATTTGTTCATTTTTTGAATCGTTTTTTTTATTAAATAAAAAATTTCTTGTTAATCATTCTAGTGCAGGGAGTCATGTTATTAGTATTATTCCTCCACTTCCAAGAGTGCATTTTCCATACCCTCGGGAACTTAAACTCCGCCCATCACCGACCTATCCGATAGTCACCCACCAGGTGGGTGACTGGTGAACTATGAACAATCGGTGTCCAGTGGTGTGCACTTAGTGTGGATTTCCGAACGCAACTTTAATCGGAGTTTGGTGTAATGGCTTCTGCCCATAGGACGCGGCAGCGCTTGCCGTCGGTAGCCAATCAACGTGCCGTTTTTCCATAAGAACTAAAAGTTTATTGGCTGTCGTGTCGCTTCTTGCCGCGCGACAATCATTTTCGCGTCCTGGGCAAAAGCCACAAGTAGCTTTCAGTGTTTCCAAACGGCTAATGTCTAGTGGTGTGCACGTAATGTGTGTCTCCGAACGCAACTTCAACGTTTCCAAACGGCTAGTGTCTAGTTGTGTGCACATAGTGTGCGTTTCCGAACGCAGCCATAATATTTTTCAAGCATCTACCAACATAAATACTAAATCTCGGTCCGAGACCTAGCATCGTAGGATGCGTTCCACTTACGCTCGCAACGATCACGAGCATTACTGACTGCGTTCAGAAAACGCAATCACGATCAGCGAGCGGTCAATGATTATTGGTCTTTACTGTTAGATCCCTAAATTTAGACCAATTATATTGACGAATTATTCAACCGTTGTACAATTGTTGTGTTTTCTGAAAGCAACCAATGGCAGCGTTCAGCGGAACGTTTATTTCACACTGTTGCAAGTTTTCTGTCCTGAGATTGGATTATTCTTCTAGATCTAAAAGAATAATCCAATCTTAGCACAGAAAACTTCGAACGGCAAAGTGAACGGTTCTGCTGAACGCGGCCAACCTATCCTTGTTTCTCTTGGATGTTAAACAAGGACAGAACGATGCTCTCAATCGTTGGGAGCGTTAAGCGGAACCTGCCTGTAGACACAAGGCCCTAGAAGAAATAGAAAAAGTTAGGTTAGGCACGTCCAGCGTTGACAAGCCGGGAACATGCTTATTGGAGTTTGACGTGGAGCCACTGCTTCGCGTACCTGATCGCACGGTTGGTGACGTACGGGTGAGACGAATGAGGAACAGTAACAAAGAAACAATGTCTTATCTGCGCGACTGGCGACAAGCGTTGCGCGCACCCCACGTCTATCGGGTGGCGAACAGCACGTTCCGCGTGCAGAGCCAGTGCATTTTGCTGATTCTCCTCGTCCTGAGCGTGCCGATTTTCTTCCTCGCGTATCCGCTGCTGCACACCGTCATGTGCTCGCCACCGAGCACGTCAACTGTTACGCAGTGTCATTATTACAAGTATAACAAAACTTATCCCACCTCGACACCCATCAGAACTTCCATGGGTATCACGTACAGGATAGCGATAGTAAGTGACCTCGACCACGATTCCAAGCTTCCGGATAAGAAGGATACATGGCACAGTCTCATGAAAACCGGCAGTCTCTATTGGAATCCTAACACAAATTTTCTCTCTGTTATCTGGGATGACACGACTATTACATTATCCTCATCATTGTCTATGAAAGGACGCGGTATGGAACTGTCAGAACTGGTGACGTTTGACGGTCGTTTATTGTCCTTCGATGATCGCACAGGAATGATATACTTCCTCGAAGGCGATCAGGCTTATCCATGGGTGATCTTAATGGATGGAAACGGTAGAAATCATAAAGGTAAACCATACAGTGTCGAATCGATATTACTGTTGCTCGTATTATTATTCTTACGGAATATTCTTTTCTTTCATTCGAGTTTTAATTACGTATTTGTAGGATTTAAATCAGAGTGGGCAACCATCAAAGATGAGCAATTGTATGTTGGCAGTATGGGAAAAGAATGGACCACACCGTCTGGAGAATTCGAGCACAACAATCCATTGTGGATAAAAGTGGTGTCACCACGTGGGGAGACACATTCTCTCAATTGGATTTCTTATTACAAACGATTAAGGCAAGCGATTAACATCGAGTATCCAGGTATGTGAATTAAATAATCTGCTGTAATCATATTATAATTTAATTATATTTACACTTTGCACAGGTTATATGATACATGAATCTGGTGCCTGGAGCGACATACACAAGAGCTGGTTCTTCTTACCTAGAAGATGCTCCCATGAACGTTACAATGAGACCAGAGACGAAATCATGAGTTGTAATGTCATGTTGACCGCGGATGAAAATTTTGTCGATATCAAAGTACGTGGATTAATACAATATGTAATTACAAATCAATACAATGACAGAGTTCTAAAGGAGAAAAAGATGAGCAAAATGCTGGGAATTTGTTTCAGGTTACTTATGTCGGGGAATTCATTTCTACCAGAGGTTTTTCTAGTTTCAAGTTCCTCCCTGGTTCGCAGGATTCTATCGTTATAGCGTTGAAGACCGAAGAATACCAAGGGCGGACAGCTACTTACATTATGGCTTTCACGACGGAAGGAACTGTGATAATGGCTGAAAGCAAAGTGATGGATAAGAAATTCGAAGGACTAGAATTTATATGACGTTCCGCATAGAAATAGTTGTCAATTATTTAACAAACTTGTAAATAGATGTACAGAATTTGCATAGACTTAAGTTTTTACAAGCCCGACTTCTAGAAAATTTACCAGTGTAAATAACTCAAAGTTATTTCCTTCAGCGATAAGCATTTTTATGTTCGAAGCATTGGAATATAAGTTTTATTCTCACTGATCAGGAATGGCGAATTTGTTCGCTATGTAAATGCATGCTGAACTAACGGCAATTGTAAATACATATACATGGACAAAGTCCAAAAAGGGAGTTGGATCTTTTCTTGAGTCCCAGGGCTAGTGCCTTTTTCAAAGACGAAATTTTCAAGTTTGTAGATCGATGGGAGGAGGTCATTAGACGAGGCAGATCATATTGACGATTAAAATAACGCTTCTCGTGAAAACAATTTTTTCCTTTTTGCATAAAATACGAAAAGACTTTCTGACTAACCTGATAGATGGATAGATAGATGTTACAATTGATATAATAAACAAATAAATATATACTTATAATTATTACAAATAATAAATTATTAAGCTTATCTGGGTTTTTACATCTCACGTAACAATAGAAAACATATGACAAGCTGGCAACTTGTGCACCACACTATTGAAAATGGGTTATAAGTTACAAAGATAACAAGAGTTGTCTGAGGATAAACAATACCGTTAGTCATGTATACTATATATACCATTCCCTAGATAGAAAATTACAAGTTGAAAGCACAATAAATTCTCATAATTGACTATCGATGACAAGAGCCAAAGTGATGATACAGAAAATTTTGATGAAAATAACACGATAACATAGTACATTCAAAAGTATCCTAAATTTCATCGTTGCAATATTGGTGCTCGGAGAATTATAAAATCTTATATTTTATGTATACTTCCACTGCTTCTTGATTATTTCACAAGCTCATCGGCAATAACTCTCAATTGCGACAGTTTGCTGCGGTCTCAATTTTATTGTGTCGAAATTATTTTGCAACCAAATGTAGACGATTGCCACTTTATTGCGGAAATAAGAAGAATAAATGAGACCTGATATTTCGCGTTGTGGAAAACTGCTCAATTTGATTCCCTTAATGTCGCGTTCTTTTTAGATTTGTTTCCGATATTTCGTGAACATTTTAATTCACTTCTTTTGGAAGAGAAACGAGCTGAAAGAATTTCGTATATTTCTATCGCTGTACTACTAAAAGACATAATAAAATTAAAATTCATTTATATAAAAAAAAAATTATAACATGTTCTTTATATAGAATTAGTCTTATAGTGGCATCTTTATAACTTTTTTAAAACTGGTTATAAAATATTTATATATATAGTCGTTATTATGTAAGATGAAAGTCTGCCAGGTTTTATATTCCGTCAATCTAGCTTTCAATATTTATCATTTTGATTACATAGTCCCCTCTTCCCCCCCCCCCTCCCCCCTGGCCCATTTACATTATAATAGNGCCCATTTACATTATAATAGATAAGCCATTTAAAATTTGTATAGAACGTATTTATTAGGTGTAAATTAATTCTCAGCTCTAATATTAAATCAATTGTAACACTTATTTAAGCGGAAAATTTTTGCTGCCAACTTTAGGGCTGTACCAACACAATGAACCATAAAACCCGTTACTTTTTAATATATTATATGAATATACAAATATTTGTAATGAATATTCATAGAATATACATATTCCTATCTGGATATATATAAAATTACATTTTGAAATATTGATCTTTTCGTGACAAGTAGACTATTGGTGCTCCTACACGCGAGGATTGTATGAACAAATAATAAGCCGCATCTCCTTCACCTGATTTATTTTCATTGTACGACTCTTCTAGAATTGAGACTGTTGTACGCGATTCGCTGTAAATCCAATTCGCATAGTGTATATATGCAAAACCATTATCGCACGACCGACTTTTAGCAATTTCCGTCACGAACGCCAACGATGTATTTATGGTTATGAAAATGCTCGGAGTTACGTTAATCAGTTAATATAGCGAGATTTATAATACTTACGCAGCGCGATAAACGCTCGTGATACGAAAATATAGACTATTTTTGTGAAAGAAACTATTCCCGGACTTCATCATGAAATATATAACCGACAAATGGGTTATTAACGTTCGCTATTTACTTTAAAAGCGCACCACGTCTATTACATCTTATAGTATAATTTAATCGTTTGCTTAGCATTTGACGCATTTTGGTTATCACTTGGACACCTTCGTGTGTATAAGTGTAAACGATAGTTTGAAACTTTTTTAGATTCATATTTAATACGAAATCTGCGTTACGCCTCAGTATGGTTTTTGCCTTTATTGTAGGAGCAATCAATAAGAAACACATTTTGCTTAGAGCGTTCTTTCTAACACTGGTAAGCCGGCGTGGAAAACGGCTCAAATAAAATTGACAGGTCTCAAGACCTACCGGAATCTAATTAGTTAAATTACCACCGAAATTGAAGAGGGGAAATATAACTATTTACTTTAGACACAATCCTAATGGTCATCCTGTATTAACTGTTATGTTTCTAACAGTAATATTACGTACCAATTACTTTGAATTTCTTGAAATGAGATTCATTCGATAAGTAGGTCGAAAGCGGGTAACACGAATTCAAGCGATTTCTCACTCTTATAGAGTAAGGATTTACACGAGTCATGTGGAATGAATATTTTCGCTCCAAATCAAAGAGTAAATCTAATGCACGCAGAATATATATAATAGACTTCCGCATTTAGTATACAGGGTGGTCCTGTAGTATACTTATATCGAACATCTTAAATATTTCACTTGTTTTTGATGATGCGAAAAAATGTATAAGGGAAAAATCGCACCGTTCGAGAGAATAATTATCGTGACGAAAAAGTTTTTCCTCAAGGTCATTTTTTTTCTCTACATTATCGACGTTTATCATGTCCGTCATCAACTTTGACACCCCTTAACACGTTCTGTGCTATGTGTTATCATGTATGCTTCCGGTATACGCTAAACTCGATCTCCACGTCAAATGATATTTTTGTCACTAAGAGACAAAGTGATTTGAAAGTCAAAACAATTTTTTGAACAGAAGTGCATACTTTGGTTTGCGCGATTTTACAGTTAACATTGAAAGGAACTCAGCGACCTAAGACAACATGACTTTAAATAATCTTGAACACGGAAAATCATCAAATATTTATACTCTTCAAGATAAAAACTTATTTAAGGAGATGTTAAAAATAATGTCCTCCGACTTCAATGCATTTTTGAATACAATACATAAATAATACTGTTATCTTATCATTTCTGAAGTTTTTATACTCGCATATGCACCAAAAATACGTCCTCTCACGTTCTCCTGTATAGCTGTCGTTATAAACAATGTTTCTCGACATTCTCCACAAAAAAGTCTAGGGGATTTAAATCAAGAGGACACGCAGGCCAATAAACGTGTTCTCCTCTTCCCATTCAGTGTTCCGGAAATCTTTCCTCTCAAACATACGTAATTTTCTATATTCACGTTGTCGCTGAACTCCTCTCAATGTTAACTATAAAATCACGCAAACAAAAAGATATATTTCTAATTAGAAAAATTATTTTAACCTTCGAGGTCTTAACGTGTCGTTAAAATTTGAAAAGATTCCTAAAAAAACATTTATTTACGAACGAATTTAAAGAGTAACAATCGCGATGTCGTGGTTCGTTTTTGGAAGTTTCTGAATCCTTGCCGGACGAGTCAGATCGTCGCAATTTCGGCGAAGATGTATCGCCGGGGTCTGTTGATTCGCGTCTTACCGATGACTATGAAGACGAAACATGCACATTCGCAGCCTCGGTATGGTCGGGGTTGAACGAACGAACAACTCCGGCAGCGAAATGAATCGAAGGGGGCGAGCGCCGGTGGATAGGGTGTCGGGGGAGACGCCGGGGTGAATCGGCGAGGGTGGCAAGTCCCTATCGCGTCAGTCGCGTGACGCGTTTTCCGACGGCAACGTCGACGACGACGACGACGACGTTGCGACGCTGCGCGGAAGGCCGGCCCCGATTTCTACTTCACGATTTTCGCAAACGGGCTGCGCGGCTTTCCCGCGGCTTTTCCGCGTTTCCGTGTTGCAAAACACGTGGCCGGCTCGCGCGCGCTCGACTGTCGTCGGACGCGATCGGCCCCGCCGCCCCCGCCGCCTCCTCCGCCTCTTCCAACACCGCCGCTGTCACGCGACAACCTGTATTATCGATCGCGCGTGCCGCAGTTCCGCATGGCGCGTTAAGCCAATCGCGACGGCAAAACAGCGTCGAATAATTTACGCCGGCCGATCCCGTCTGGCGGTGGCTGCGGCTGACCGGTGAATCGGCACGGTGTGAATCTAAGCACGGATCAGCGCGTGGGTTTAACTGTTCGTCGTTCGTCGAGCACGCGTCTGTGCTCGAAGCGGTCCGAGCGATTCCATGTCGCCGCGATTCTTACGTTCAATTTGAATGCGGCCTCTGCGGGAACGACGCCGCGGCCACGTGATGATCGCTCGATCGAAGATGCATCGTTTCACGTCACAACGATAATTCATCCATCGGATTGCGATCGTTAATTGGTCGCGAGCTTCCGAACGAGAGTCGTTCGCCGATTTTGCCTCGATAATGCGCTTTTCGGCAATCGCGGGTGCTCGCGATTGTCGAGTACCTCTCTCTCTCTCTCTTTCGGATTTTGTCGATCGTACTCACGAAAGTAAAATTGAAGAAGTTTTTTTGAATTTGAAGCTACAATTGTAAGCAGTGTTGCCACTTTTTGCTTTTCTGAACGTTTGTCCCGTTCTGCTTGATTTTATCTGTCGGTTTTGTCAGATTTTGCCGAAATTAAAAAATTGGAAATTAAAAAATTGAAAAGTAAATTTTCCTATGTAACAAATATATAACTAAATTTATTTTCTTGGAGTACTGAAAGAATGGTTGCGCTCGCCAGCGAAAGCAGCTCAGTAGACGCTTAGTAATTATTGTCTGTGATTGGAATATTTTTTTTTTTGAGATCCTTGACAGATCCAGGAAAATATACTAATGGAGAGTGATAATCATTAAACGTTCAATGCGGTTACGTTCCGATATTTATTGCTCGTACAAATATATAATATACGTTACATAAATTGGAAATCTACAGTATTAGCAGAATATTGAATATTGGCATTATATATTTTATATATATATATTTTTTTTTTCTTGTTTATTATTGCACGTTTTATATATATTATTTAAATGTATTACTATTATGTAATTATTATTATAATGCATAAAATAATAAACAGGACACACACATACACACACATACACACACACACGCACACAAAAGCCTGAGAACTCTTCTTTTTCAGTCTAGTGTCTGGATGAATGAGAAATCATTAGAAAAGTGGCAACACTGATTGTAAGAATTGTAGATCAGAATAAGATCATTTCTCTGGTAAGTGTTGTATAGTGTCAGTAATAATAACCTTACGTGATTATTGTCACTACAATTTTTTAGATTAAAATCAGAAGAAAAAATATATATATGTATATAGTTGAGGGTGAAATTAATTATAATTTATTGAGATTACTCTCAGTGTACACGTCGCGACGCTCCCCGTCTCAATACGAGACGGCAACTCGCATTGGCCAACGCGCTGCCCAATCGTACGGTTGTGTGACGAGTGTACAAGTAGCTTCGTGTGATAAACAGTTACACCTTGGGAAATAGTGAAACACCCGGAAGACTGTAAGCAGAAGATCAAATGCAGCTTCGCTTTGGAGGTTGCACTTTCAATTCCGATCCTCACGACGTGTCACGTGACCATTGGCGCGAATATCTCGAACGTTATCACGTGACTCCGCAATTTACAAAGCCGTCGCGTGCCAGTGGACTGGTTTCCCGATTACGTTCTCTTCACGTCTTTTTGTGACTTCTTGTGACTTTTTGTGACTTTTGCTCGTATATCCTTCATCGTGCGTGACGATCGATCTCCCGCGAGTTAATACTTCAAGTTGGTGGATGTTTCGTGTCGCGTGCGTGAACGCAACGTCGAGTTCCGTTCGCACATCGTCGTGACCGCGCGCACTTTCGAAATGCACCACCGGCGAAGGTTATGACATCGCGTTCGAGGTCGCTGTGTCTCACCTGCACGCCCTGGATCGTCCCGACAGCGGCGGTGTTACCGACCGATTTTGCGAGAGGTAAGATGATCTTCGGCGAATAGCACGCAGATAAAATGCGTAATCGATGTAACACGAGTGAATCATGAAACTTTGAGACGAAAAAGCTGCTCTTTTCAGTTACATTTTTTTTTTTGCGATATTTGTACTTAATGTGTAATAAATTGGTTAGGTTATTAAAGTCATATTTTTTAAATAACTCCGTTACCGCGCACAATATTATTTAATATTAAGTAATATTTCTGAAATATTAATAGATGATTATATATCCACTCTTATATTTAAAAAATAATATTATTTAATGTTATTGTAATATTATATATTTTTTAAATATTCAACTCTACGTGTATATATAATATATATAATAGTAGGTTTTTTATTTCAAATATATTGCAATACCAAGTTAAAGTAAAATAAAGTCGACAGGATTTTGTATAAAAATATGTTTCATATTAAAAAATTATATATATAGAAAAAGAGCTGTCTCAATACGACACACTTACGCATCCGTATTTACACATTTACACATCCGTATTTTCTTTAATATATTGATTAACTTCTTTCCTTTTTAACATATTCGTTGTTTCTTCTTTATTTATTTGCCATCCAATATTTTCACTTATTCGACGCCATTTTGTTTATGAAATCGATCAAGTCTCTTTTTGGCGCGACATGTTGCGTGTTTGTGCACTCTAATAAAACACGTTTTTTATGCCTACTAATGTTTCTTACCGTTGCGGATTCAACCTCCTGAAGATCCGGCTAACGGCCTTCCTCCAGCACCGCGTGGTTGGTTGCCTAATCTTCAGGCGAGCGCTTTCTCGCCAGCGGCAACGCGAACCTCTCTCGCGAATGAGTTCGGCTGCCCTGCAGCAGTGGCCGCGGACGCCGCGACGCGGCGACGAGCTCACCAGCTCGCTCGCGAGGTTTACTCCCGCGAGACTATATCTACGGACGCCCGACTTTCGTAGACCGCTTTTTCTTCCTTACGGTCTTCTCTAGTGTTTCAGAGTGTCAGTTTGTCTCGGTCGCGGCATACGTTAGCCGTACTTATTCCGTGCCCTTGTGGCACGCATGGTCTTTGTCTACGATTCCTTATACGGGGTGTTCTCAGTTTAGCGATTGTGTTCTGAAAGGGTCCAAAGGAGTTCTCGCTTGCCTACGGAGAGGCATAGGTCATGGGTGAATTTTCACCTTCCACTCTCCGAGGATCATCCTCGAGTATTGTTGTGTGTGTATAATTATATGTTATATATATTAAGAAAAGAGAAAAAATATTATGATCTGTAGCAGTTACTTTCCCAGGTAAACGGTGGCAACGATCGTGTTAAATTCCGGCGCAAAAGAAAAATAGACTCATCAAATCATTTAAACGGTAGAAACATAAATTAATATAATAAATGAAATATGTATTAATTAAATATTTTAGCTGACACGGAGGGAAAGAAGCCGCAGAGTTTTTGAAAAATAAAATTTCAAAATTCATGTACGCACATCTTGCAAAGAAAACTTATATCCTGGAATTACGAAATTTCGAGCTAAAGAAAATCTCTGGTGTCTCTTCCATCTGAATAAGAAGCCTATGTACTTTGTAGATCATTTATCAAGGTCGACGACCTTACTTGTTTCGAGCTGACAGTCTTTGAGTTTTGCACGACACATCCACGTAATAATGAGACATCGTCGCAGCACAACGCACGAGGAAGACCAGATAAGGGGAAGAGAGAACGAACATTGGGGATGCGTGGTGGCTTTGCAGGAGCCGAGACGACTCCGAAGGGGCTTTGATATTCGCTCGAAACGGAGGGTAGCTCGTGTGAGCGTCGAAAGAAAGACACACGCGCTAGGGTGCGCGCAGTCGGAAGGGATGGCGGGTTGAAGGTGGTGAGAGATTGGTTGGCGTGTTTGGCCGAGGCTTGGGATGCGCTATGGTTATAGTTTTACGTCGATAGAACTTCGCGATAGTGCAACGAAAATTGCTAGACTGCACATACATTGTGTGTCGCGTGCAAGGGTGCGCAACCGAGATTATATTGGAATTACTTTGAAACAAGGGGGATGTAAGAGGATGCTGGGGCAAATTTCCAAAGCTGAAAATAACGGGGAGATAATTTGTAAAAGGCAAATTTTCGCCTTTTGGAGAGAGAAAGAGAAATAATGAGGAGAAAATGTGGAAGGTTGAAATTTAAGCAAAATATTCACACTTAATTGTTCTCATTATATACTTATGTTACACAATGTTATGTTAATTAACTTAACACAGCTTGTAGCATGGTTTAATTTATTAGAGATATTATGGAACGATCCAATTTACTCTTATATACTTTTTGCTCTTTTATATGTTTTACATTTTAACTAATTAAAATATATAATAGGAGAGCGTAGTTTGCAAAATAACGGATTCACAATCTACTTTCATAAAGATTTTTTAACGCGATAGACAGGGTATCCGGTAATTCTTAGCACGCCGCTTGTGTGTGGATAGAATGTGTTAAACTAAGCAAAAAAATTATCTACTATTTTGCAAAAAACTATGGAAAGTTTCGAGTTATTAATTAATGAAAATGGCCATAGAGATTTTTTAAATAAATAAATCTAATAAATTTACGTGTTATTTGCAAAGTAACACAGGACTTTTCTTCAGAATAGCCTAATCTACAAATACATGACAGTTGTTATGCCTAACGACAGACATCAGCAATGTTTGCCGGTATCTAAATAAAATTATCTAAATGATCCAGATAAATAAATAGGTCATTTTTATCTTTATCTAAATGGGAAAAACAAAATATATATATAATATTATATCTTATGGGTACTGCAATATTCCAAAATGATGTCTGTAAGACGTCTCTCAGATAAAACTGTGTGGGATGATTTAAAATATTAAAATAAAAGCAACTTCAATGAGATACCTTAACAGAAAAGTACTATTCGCTGTGATAAAATGGCCAATGATAATATAGAGCCTGTTGCTCTGTAATTTTATTATTCGTACGAAGAACAAAACTACTGAGCAACAAAGTTTATCACTGGCCAATTTATCACAGCCAGTAATATTTTGCAATAAATTTATATGAGATGGTTGAATAGAAAAGTCCAAGAAATTCAAACCGCAAAGAGTCACGCCTGAAATGTCACACGCGCGTGCAAATAAAACGCACGCGTTGACACATTCCCGAATGCGTCCTGTGGAGCATGGCGAATGATCGGGCGCACTTCCTCAAACCTATCGTCGATGCATCGCCATGGAAACGGTACCATCGTGCGGGCATGCTGTGCCACATCTCCACGTTGCGCTCTAGAAAGACAGGTCGCTAGTTTCAAGGGCACTAACGCGCCTTAAAGGGGTGCAAGGACGATCAATATTCCTGCACCCTTATTTCCCTTTGGATAATACCTTCTCACGTAGATAATCACATAACGATTGCGCTAACGACGAGTTGGCGGGAGGAAGGCTTGTCAAATACAATATACAAGGACCTGTCAAAGTGCCTCGTCGCAAATTGAGTACTTTCTTCTGTCGCGTTTATATACTTCATATTATTGTACTGTAATATCACCAATTCTTATCAGCCTTTTATTTAGTTATTCGGTTTATTTTTACTTGAAGTATCAGAGAAACCTGAAATTAATGGGTGAAAACCATCTATCGTAGGATATTACGCCGCTGCTGACGATAAAATTGATCGTTTTATGAAGGTGGAACGGTTTGGCAGACAGTGGACCCCTCGTGTTTCAGTGAGCACGCGGAAAAGAAAGGAATGAGGAGATTCACCCGGTGACCTCGGTGCCACGCGCGGTAATGCTACTGGCAAGCGGTATCGCCTCGATACCGACCATCGCCGGCACTGTCGAGGAGGAAGAGTACGTACGTAGCGAGGCGAACAGCGCGCATTACGATGGATACATTACCGATCACACTGATCTCGCCTCGGAGATCGATATCGACGAGTCCGAGTACAGGCGGGAGCTACTTAATGATGTGAGTATTCTTATTCCGATGTCGTTAAGGTAGTTCGTCTTCTGAAATGAATTTCTTAGCGACTCACCTGCACTACATACGAATATCGTTTTGTGTAATTCATCGGAAAATTCTTGTAAATCAAAAACGAATTGACATATATATAGATGAGCCGGAAGCTGAATAAGCGTTTATATGGATATTTGCATCTGAGGCTAATATCTTTTTATATATACGTATATACTTTCCTTCAGATTAGTATTTTATTTTTAATTACTTCTAAATTATACGTAACATTGTAATAAAACATTATTGTGATATTAAAGACTAATGTAGAGATATTATGTAAGAGAATTTAGAATTATTGATCATCTTGTTCTGGAAATACAACAATGGCAAGTTTATATTCTTTTGGTAATATTTGAAGTATATATATATACACACATGTACACCGTTTTAAATATTTATATGCTTTTATCTATTATCTGTACATTTCCATTAGATCAATCAACGCATAAACACAACATTAATAAGAGAGAAAGAAGGAGAGAAAAATAATTAATATTTCCATATTATATTAAA
Source organism: Dinoponera quadriceps (assembly GCF_001313825.1). Taxonomy (NCBI): domain Eukaryota; kingdom Metazoa; phylum Arthropoda; class Insecta; order Hymenoptera; family Formicidae; genus Dinoponera; species Dinoponera quadriceps. The sequence continues at coordinate 803,830 of NW_014555716.1, forward strand.
GTATTAAAGTGATATTGTGTACATATATTTATTTCAACTTCGCTTCAAATCCACATATTTATTGCATAGTTAAATTTATGGGAAAGTATTTTCATTCAATAAACGGTAAATTTATGAGGCTTCCTTAATATAGTCATAGGAAATCCGTTACCTTGAGCTTACTTTAATAAACACGGACCGATCATGAGGATCAGTGAGCCGTCTGCAATGAATTGTTGGAATGATCGACCGATCGAATAGTGATTAATCGTTTGGATCAACAACTGAGTATTATTACTCGCTAATGGAACATCCGTTCATTCGTTAATTGTCTAACGAATTCACATGACGCTTTTACATGATTGCTATTTGTTGACATTTCTTGACTTTGGTGGCTTTTGAGAATTATTAAACGAGATTTGAAAGTCAAATCTAAATTCTTTAAATTAAGATATAGTTGATTAGTTTCGTTTGCAAATAAAAAACGCCCTTTTATATGAATTATTCCAAATGTTATGGCTAATACGGATCCTTTTTCTTTTACTATGTTACAGAAATGGCGAATGCTCTTCGACAAGGTGAGTACACTTTTAGCGATAATTTATTTGCTTCCAGTAAATCAGATTTGCTGATTTTGCTTCTTTCGCTCTAGTTTGATCCGGAGGGTTTCGGAGAGATACCGTTGGAGGACTTCTTGGTAGCTCTGAGGAGTCCCGAATGGAAGGCGGAGATACCGACCAACAAACGTGACATACTTCTCACCAGAGCAAAGGAGTCGCGTGTCCAGGCAGTGACTTTCCAGGATTTCGTCAATGTGGTGAGTCTGTAATTGCATATGCATATTTTTCACTGTATTATGCAGATCGGAAGTGTCTAGTGTAATTTCATCGCTGTATACGTGCGCTAAAATGATTATTTGTAACAAGATATAACAGCTAGTATAAAAAGTACATTTCTTCAAGCTTCTAATATTGAAAATAAAATTTACTCAAATGATACCGAGGTCTCGACATCTCTTTTGTTCTATTGAAATACTTATTTATAACTATGCACGATATCGTCGGGTATCTGATTTATGTACTGACGGCAAACTTTCCTAGCATCTGCTTTTAACGGATAAATATGTTCTCTCTTGGGGAGTGGACGGTTCTACAGTACACTGTCTGCTCGACGGTGAAACTCACGTCACTCGCTCGATAGAGAAGGGCAGGATAAAATCGTTCGTTTGGAGTTGCACATAACATCTCCCCAACATTTTTTTTCTCATTTAAATACAAACGTAGGAAATATAAATCGCATTAATATCGTCGTAGAATGTTGCACTATAATCGTGTTTATATGATAAATACTTTATTGAAATCAAATGATCGAAAGTGTGTAAACATTTTCCCTCCTGAAGCATTTCTTTCTCATTTACACGGAAAAAAACAAATTCAGTTCGTGTAACTGAATTTCGGTCACGACAACCGAAATTTTTTGTTATCCAGGGACTAAATGGAAACCCGATTGTAGAAACAGAAAAATTTCTATAATATGTTTCCGCTGCTCGGGCAATTGTACTCGGTTATCTTAACCGAGTTAATATTGCTCTTTGACAAAAATATTGGGATCTTGATCAAGACGTAACATTTTGTTTGCAGTTAGTGGGCATGAAAGATGCACAAAATCTGAATTTATTTACTAACCGAAAACTGAGCAATAATTGGATAAAGAGACTATTCAATTGATTGATAAGCAAGCTTTTATGCTCATAAAATGGGCAGTTTTGTGCTGGTAATAATGGATATTGTGTGCATACTTGCTTATTGTACAATTTTAAGGATAATAAATATCGTAGTACAGTCGTAGACATAAAAGTTATCTGATTTTTTGTAATAAATTTCAAAACATAACTGAATATACCAATAGGGAACTTATTTCTTAGGAACTATTCTCTCATCGGATCATTTTTAGGTTGCTAAACTTATTGCAAAAAGTCGGATAACCTTTATGTCCAAAATTGTACAAGAAATCTAAGGTGCGTTTCTAAGACAGTCCGATGCGTTTTTGTCACAACGCAATTCCGTATTATTAATATACATATTTTTACCAAGAAAACTGTTTCAGGTACTGAACAAAACTCTATCAAGTATTTTGTCCATTTCCTACACGCAGTATTGATACAATTAATGAGAATGCAGTAATACTGGACAGTAACTGATTGAGTGTCCAGTAAAACTGCACAGATTTCTATCAGGGTTTCTTATCAGATTTACAAGAGTTTTCGCTCAAGTGGCCGCTGTTACCCCCGTTTCACCCTGATATGTATCGACAGTCCGCGGCTAACACAATTTTTCTTTCACGAATTCTCCTTATCTGCATTGTACGCGCTATACTTATTCCCGTCGCCGGAAATACGACGGTGGGAAACTCGCGCCGTGATATAATCGGTTTAAGAGGGCGCGCATCGGAATTTACGTAGGAACACGCTCGATTCCCATTGGTTTTCCGCAGGAGCGTCTCGGATCGCGATCACTGGAGAACGGTCAACGGGAAGGGAGGAAGATTTACGGTAGTTAAATGGAGTTATTCTATCCGCGCTGGAATGTCTCATTGTCCGTCCATTTGTCAACTCGGGGAAACGCGGGCCACAGAATTCGCCGGTATCCTGCCGCACGACAATGACCGGGGCCCGGGCGGAATCGCGGTTAGAAACTGGCAGATAAATATCGGCACAATGATAATCTCGACGTTTAGAGGCACGGTGCGCCGACCGATGGTCCTTTGTTCGCGCGCGCGCTTAAACTCGCGCTGACAAGTTTCCGATGCTTTTCCACCCTTACTCTCCTTCGCCCCGGTGATCCGGCGCGGATCCTAAACGGTTCCGACGTGGAGAGGCGGAAAATTGTCCGTGTACAAATCGCAGCGAGCCAGCGGGCACGCACGGGTTAAACGACGCGTGAGGGGAGTCCCCCGACGAGATCGGACGAAATAAACCGTGGGACCTCGTCGGTGACTAACTTGCCGAGCGTCTCGATAGCAAACGCCGCTCCTGTACGCGTCCCTCCAACGAGATAACAATCGTATCCGAGCTGATCTCCGTGTAATGTTGATAACATTATGCCAAATGCGAACGGACGTTCCCGGATACTTCTGTGCCCGCGTTGCTGCGCGGCCGGACGATTCGTCCGGGCCACTTGTCGGAAATTGAAGCGAAGCGAAGCTGTACTCCCTTATAAAAATTCGTCGCCGCTCCCTTCTACACCCCCTGGCGTGGGAATAAGTTTCGCAGATGTCTCGCGCTTTCGAGACCATCGCTTCTTCTCATAAACTATATTGCCGACCATGCGTATCGTGTAGTATCACCAAGTTCGCGGTATTAATTTCTAAATGGTAACGACGGTTCGAATCGCTCGCTGATGGCGAATACTTTCCTCCCGGTATATTGGCACGAGGTTAGGAAAAAAGAAAGCGAAACGATCGGAGGTGTCGTCTTTGTGAGCTCACGGTACTTTTATTTAGAAAACACAAGGCTTTCCCCTTGTGTATCTCATATACATAAGTACTCGTGTATATATATTTAGCGATTCTCGATTAATGGCGACAGTTCATGTTAAATAACATCCCGTTATTAAATAAAATCGACACTTCCGACTTCCTTTCGTACATGACACTTTCCAAATGGCAAAGTGACGTCAAATTAACGGAGCTATATTAAACATATAGTTTATCAAAATCCACCAACGGTCAAAGATGATACGAAAAGAGGAATAAGAGATGCTTGCCGTAGCGTTCAAACGCAATGCTTTATCGTCATTAGAAGAACATTTCCGTCGGCGAATTAGATTATGTCATGAGGTTAAGAGTACCGATATTGAACAATCATTAAATTAAGATTTTACAAACGCCAGAGAGGGTTTAGAGTCTTAAAATACTGTGGAAGTGACGAACCGCAGGGTCATGAACTCTGGGTGCGCGCGCGGGACGGCTGTTCCCCCACTTCTTCGTCTGTAGTCTTAGATTTAGAAGATATGCACGTATACATTGTTCAATAGAGGGTTTTTGTTTGTTTTTTTCCATGAAATATCTTCTTACATAATGAGTTTAGGCCAAAAATATCCTAGCACTTTTTTACGTAAAATTAAATGCTCTTTCAGATTTTTTAAGAGAAAATACCACATCCCGTACATACTATTCCTATCACACTATTTGTTACTCTCGCACTTTTTGCACTTTTGCACTCTTGCACTGTTTACTGTCTACACTGACCTAATGTAGCCAGTTCAGTAAACTCGTGCACCGAGTTCTGCCGCACTGGAATAGAAAACAGCTTCATTGACGTCAGTTCTGGAACTGAAAACGCTCCAGTGCACACTTTCTGAACTAATTCAGACAACGCAAGGACAAAAAACAAACCTTTTGATTCTTCCTTTTCAATCCGTTTCTCGTGTGACGTGAACGTAATAGACTTAAGGATTGACGTTTAATGTTGATCTGAAGAAAAACGATTGAACGATGTAGACATACTTTTCAAATTTCCTAACGACACAAGTAAGTTAAAGTCGTTCACGTCAATTATCGCTCTCTTTCGGGGCGCAAAGAATCTATAAATTCGGACCTCTTGAATGTAAGGGCAAACTCCTGCGAGATTGACAGATTGCAATGAAAGAATCGCTGGAAGCTATTCTGTTACGCATTCTCGCGCTTTCGCCAGTTCCTATTATATATACCACGAAATCCAGAGAGATTCCTCCTCTTCGTCAAAGGCTGATCCGTTTATCTGGTTTCCGTGGCTTACCTGCTTCATATTGACAAAATTCGCTTGAAGATTACCGACTGATCCTCGATTTGTAAATACTTCGACCTGAAAAGAGGTCTACCGGGAATTTCCAATGCTCACGCCCTAATAATTCTTTCAGCCGGTCGGATCTTTCGATTCGTCTAGATATCAGCCAGCTATATTTTCGTCCCGTTGTCCGGGAAATATCCATTGCTATATTATTAATTGGTTCCATCATTCTAAGTCTGAATACTTGAATATCTCGGATATTACTTAAATACTCAATTTTTTTCGGGTGTTACGCAGATACTGTAGTACCCGTAGTTATATATTCTTATTCTTTATTACTTATTTATCTTTTTTATTTCTTTAAAGCATTCTATGTTTAACTTTGATATCAGAATTATATATGCAGGGTGTCCCAAAGTAATCCTGATTCCCGTCCTATACCATTTTGCAAATAACACGCAAAATTTCGAGTTAAGTAGCTAGGGGAATGGATACTTAGGTATAGAAATATCCAGTAGTATGCCCGTAGTCTGGGAGAATTATTATTAAGCCTCTTCGACACCGTTGATTACATTTGATCGAACTGTACTTTCGAAATTGCTCCCGTTACTCCATTCCCGTTCACTTTAAAATGTACTTTTATAAACTCAAGTATATCTCACGGGACCATTCACACGCTGCCAATCGTTCAAATCTTGGCTTCATTTGCCGCCGGAATGTAATATATTACAGTAGGATTACACTTGCAGGTAGTTGCAGGCAACAGCAATTATTCAGAAGCGAGAAATCGCAAATATCTTCGGTGCGCCGTTATAATTTACAGCCGGCGTTGCCGAATGGCAGTAACTGGGATTTCCTCGCATGCACCGTATATTGCGTTGTACAGCTCGCGTATGCTTATTCCACACACGATCGCGTGATAATTTCATTTGTCATTCGTGCGGACGCGAAAATTCATCCTAAAGCGTCTAAAAGTAGCATTACGGGTGTGCGCCGGCAAACTGCGATGTAGCTATGACGTGAATAAGCGGCTCAGACATCGCACACGCAAATGCAGATTTGCGCATTACGAAACTAGCATTCTCAAAAGCTCGGTATTAAATATGGACATCTAACGTCACTTTTACGCGCGGAATAGCTCGTAAAGTTTCGTTTGTAAATAGTAAACAATTTTAAATTAAATTAAAAAAATTTTTAATATCTTATGTTAAATATATCTTATGTTTTAAACTTTTAATACAGTTCACGCATGTCTCAAACGGTCCACCGAAATTTCTGCGCTAATTTAACATAAAGTATAAATTAAAGACAAATAAAAATGAATATGTTAAGAAATCAAACGAACAGGGTTTCAGAAACATTCCTGTTGCAACACTTCAAATGACATATTGCAGAATTCTTTCATGAAATGTCGCGCATGAAATATGAAGGGTTGTAATAATTTTGAGAACATTTCTGAAAGCTTTCTGCGACAATCGGTGCTATATGGGTAAGGGTCATTTTTTAGAATTACCGATATCAACAGAATCGTGCGTGTTTAGCTGTTGAAAATATTTATTCCTCTTTCGCGACAAGAGATCCCACGATGGTATTATTTCTCTCGGCAAGCAGCGCGGACCGCGGACTATTTTCACAGAGTGCCGGCTCACTTTGTCACACACACACACACACCCATACATACGCACACACACAAATACATACAGTCTCTCGGTTTTTAACGATCCGGCTGGTCGATCGATTCCCCAGGCGCCTCACACTCGGCACACAGTAAAATCGAAGAATTATCCCGCGATGCGCCCGTCGTTTCTCCCGTTATACCTCGTTAAGTGGCCGGCTATTTGAACTTCGGCGCGTATTTCGGGAGCGCGTACACGGTGGAAGGCGGGATTTTTCAAAGAGCAAAAGGGAAATTATCGGCGATAATGGATGTAGTGTTCGTGTCGAAGTTGCGATTAGCAATTAATCTGGACGGAAGTGGTCACTCGATGTTTGCACAGCGGGCGCAGAACCGATGATTAGCGAGGAAGAGATGAAGGGAGATTAGAAGAGGATTAGAGAGCGAGAGAGAGAGAGAGAGAGGGGGGGGGGATGGTTAGTGACGAAGAGAATTGATATCAGAGGGAAAGAGAGCAGGAAAGACAGAGAGGCGGAGGGAGAGAAGGGGTTTATGGGGGGAGGGAGAGAAAGAGAGAAAGACGGGGAGAGAAAGAGACGCACTCTGTCGGTGCTTAGATGGCTTTTGCTAGAGTTTCGGCAAGTCGACGATCGCGGTGGTCCTTCGTCCTTTTTCTTTTCGTGTCTTCCTCCCCTGCTTTCCGAGGCAATTTTTTCCTCGCTCTTCCCGCACGCCACCGCGCCACTGCTCGCCGCCCTTTTGCTCTTCCCGGATATCAATTATGTCCCCGTGGGCCGCACGTTGCAACGTTGGACCCACCGGTGTGCGCCTCTCACCTCCACGAAGGGGGGCCTCGCTCAGTGCTTGCCTCCTCGTTATCCCTCGCCGTGGGCGTTGAAATCCCCGTATAAGGTCTCTCAGGAGCTACAAAGTGCAATTTAAGAAAATTCCTCCTTCCCCTCTGCCTCACTCCCTTTTTCTCTCTCTCTCTCTTTTCTCTTCGAAGCCCCGAGCGTCTCGTTACAGCCCTCTCGCTTCGATCCAGCCGCCCTCCTCTTACTCCTCTTTGTTCCGTCAATAAATCGCGCAACAGTCGGTATCCTCCGACGCCGTTTCGCTTTCGTCGCCCGCTTTTGAATCCTTCCTCGACCGAGGCGTTCGGCTCTGCCTGTACGCGATGCGTAATTGGGCTCTTCTCGCGTTCCCAAGCAGGTAAGCGCGAGAACATCGAGAGGGAGAGAGAAAGAGTAAGAGAGAGAGAGAGAGAGAGAGAGAAAGAAGGGTTCTCTCCGTGGGACACTCGCGTCCCATTCATTAATATTAATTCGCCGCTTCGAATATTTTAATTGATAAGATATTCCGCTCACACAGTGTATTTATGTCCTTCAATGACCTATGTACGAGAATGCGTCCTCGATATCTTTCAGTGATAGCGATGGTGGTGCGAGACTCCCCTCTCGCCCGTCTTTTTGTCCTGCTTCTCCGCTCTCTCGTGCAGAAAGACGAAGAATTCCGTGCGAGTCGGTCCGACCTACGACCCCATTATACACGGCCCAGACAGGACGTGTGATTCATAATATTAGATTCGAGAGTCGGGAGAGACCGAATAATGTAAACGCCACGTAGAAGGGCCGTATATACATGAGCGTCCTGCTGGAACAAGCGTAGGGGCGTCACGTTGGCGGCGAATGCACCGACGACACACTGTGGACGACGCCACAACGACGACGACGAGGACGACTACGAGAACGACGCCATCAGGGAGGAACCCTGCAGCCACCCACACCCACGTCGGTCCTTTAAATCTCCATTCTCGGGCGCGCCTCGATCCCTTTGAGCCTCTTCTATGCCCTCTCTGACAACGACCCTGGAATTTTTCGTTTTGCACGCATGTAAATACGTTGTATCCGAAGGTAATTTAAGCGACGACTATCCCTCGTTGTTCCTGTCCCCGTACGCGCTCTAAACATATGCGGGGATGTCACGCTATTAAGCCTTTGAAATGCACGCCTCCTATTAAAGACGTAATTACGAACTTTGAAGTTTCTCTTCCGCGGTTGTCCCCGGCTCGCAAATTCGCCACTTTCGTCTCTCTCTCTCTCTCTCTCTCTCCCTCTCTCTCTATCTTTTTAGCTCTCTTTAGCTCTTTTCGCGTTTTTACATGTCTCATTTCGGTTACATTGCTTTTACTATTTGTAGTTCAAAGACAACTGTACAACGACGTATACAACGAACGGACGTGAAAAACTCAGCGATTCCATCGCAAATATTTCTCGGATCCTCTTTTGAATGTTAGAAAAAACCGGGACAAGTTCACCAAATATTTTGTTTATATATTTTTTACGAGAGAAACATTGAAAAAGGAACAAGTACTTTTCTTATGTTCTGAAAAGAATATTTCGCCATTCTCTTTCCATTGTTTCCCTCGCAGTAAACACATAGAGATTCTCTTGACCTATCTTGGTCTTTCTTACACAGTTAAAAAAATTCTTAAAAGTAATAGCGTTTCTGGTAGTAAATTTAAGAATTTATACTATAACCTTTTATAATTTTCATAATGTCAGTGTTGTGTATTATGAAATTATAATTAACAACGCTGACATAAAAATTATAAAAGTTTATAAGTTTTAATATAAATTCTTAATAGTTATGATGTTTTATGTTTACTATAAAATCAAAGAACACATATGATGTTTAATATTTTGCCGTACTACATAATTTATCGTTTAGTTTTCATATTTAATTATGACACATTATAACACGTTACAATGTTGCAGTTATTCTAATAGTTCTAACGGTTGTTCTATTTTAATGCACAACGATTGTTAGTACACGATTTGACAACGATATAAACTGTTAGTTATGAATATTAGTGAAATGCATCAGTTGTAATATACTTCACTAATGTTCGCTCAAAATTGATTGACAAATAAAATGTCGTTCCTTAGAGTCAACTCAAAGAAAATGCAATGTCGAGTCAGACCTGCCGTACAAAATACCTCTCACGCGGATTCAATATCTAATTGGACGTGCGAAAAGATACGAACGACGTTGTGACCGATCCTTGTGCGGTATGTCATGTGCCTTCGACTTTACGACCAACGAAAGACGTAGATTTAGTCACTCGATACTAATTGTCCGTATATACTTATCCAGCCAGTGCGCGATCGGGGGCATTTGGGACGGTGAGAAGAGGGCATCGGAGCGCACCGGCAGTACCGGGTCCTAACGGCGACGACAAGGTTCCTCTATTAGGGGCAATTGGCTCGCACCGACCCGTTAAAAGCATTCTTAAATATGCGAGCTTATCTACGTAGATCATGGTCAACGACTCTCCTCCTCCACTTGCATACCTTCTCATCCTCTCTCTCTCTCTCTCGCCGAGCGCGCGAGGATGCGGTTGGCGCGATGTCATTACGGACCGCCCGAGCAACAGTGTGTGTGCGTGTGTCTGCTTTCCCGCCGGAACATTCGTTTCGTTACGTAGCCACGGTGCGACATCGTCAGGATCGTAGAATTAAAAGGACGTATTCCCCTCCCCTCTCATTGCTGCATCCCGTGATCCCGTCGCCATCGTCGCCGTCGTTACGTCTTCCCTCCTCTCTCGGAGCCTGGATCTCCGCCCGGTATCGGTCCGCCTGATCTCACACTTGACCACACTTCATTCCGGCCGACCTGAAAGTCTAAACGGCTTCTAATTAGGGGGACAGTCGAAACAAAACATGCCCAATCTCTCGGCAACACTTGAGATAAGTTACACAGGACCCGGCGAGTCGCATACCACCACCTCGAGTACTGACCGGCCGACGAGGGCCGCGTTACCTGGAGATACGATTTCCCCACTTCTCTTTTTACGGACACTGATATTGATATTCTATTGTGGCGCTACATCGTCGTCCGACACCCCCCGCGCGCGCCGTGTTGCGTCCTTTATTTAGCGGGCGAAAATATCGGAGTTTCTCCCGTATTCACCCTTTGTCTCGCGTTGTATCTTTTCTCCTACCCTTTTTTGTTCGTTTCGCGTTCTTCTTTTTTTTTCACGTCGTTTTTCAGTCACGTTGCCGCTACCATCGTCGCACGCGTTTTATCGACGTATACGCGCGATAGCGTCTTCCTGTTCTTGTTGTGTGATTCGCTGTTGATGGATCGAAGGCGAAGTTCGCTTGTCGAAAATTATTGCTTCTCTCTCTCTCTCTCTCTCTTTCTCATTCTTGTAACATTCACGCACCCAACTTCGTCGATATTCCCGTGCATGCACGTACGCGGAGAGCAATGCGGAGGACGCATTGTGAAGCGACGAATTAATTGGCGCTTTTCGCTTTCTCGGTCGCGGAGTATTTCACAACTGACAAGCTGACGTGTGTCGCCGGTATATTATCTTTCTCTCGATCCCACAACACGGTGCCCCATTCGAGAAATAAGCCGCGAGGTGGACAAGTCGTTCGCTTAATTACTATCGCGGGTATTGGCCGCTCTCGCCTTGTGGGCTGCCAGCCAAGATAGATCGAGGGTGCTGCTCTTGCTGCTCCGGGATCTCCTTGTTTCCTTCCCTTTTTTTTTTCTCACGAGACATGCCGCTCACGACAGTGAGAATACAGATAAAAGAACTTGTTTGCAACCGTTATCTTCCCGGACACCGATACGCCGGTTGTTGAAACTGTGTGAGCTTTCTTGCGACGCAATACGTTAGATTCAGAAGTCGCACGCGTCCATCTTGCACCGTCAGGAACGCCGGCTTCGGGAATCGCGTGTATGTGTTACGTTGTCATCAGAATTTATGAGAGTGTTGTTAGCAGTCGATAATTATTTATATTGTCCTAACATTAAAGTAAATATTGTACTACATATATGTGAGTAAAAAACAATTATCTTTCAATGTCATTTATTATTGATTAATTTTGTTGCAAAAAGTAATTTTCACCTTAAAAACCTTGGTGTCTTTTCAAAATGAAAAAAAACCGAAAGGATTTGTAAAGACTAATATACGAAAAGGATATATTATATATAATTATATGTGAATATTATATATATATAAGCTTCTTTCTATGCATATAAAGTCTTTTTAATTTTGCAATGTTTTCTCGTAATTGATAATTAACACATTGACATCCGCCAGAGTAAAGTTACATTTTCCGCAGATCGATGCTGTTCAGACAGTAAAATTGTTTTCGAGTGATTTTATTTGCGGTTAAAATTGTGTGTTATTATTTATATTAATTGTGTTATTATATATATTAATAATATTACAGACATACTTTTGTTCAATGTAAAACAAGACAATATTTTAACAATACGCGATATCCCTAGCGCAATGCCGACTATTGCACGGAAAAATAGAATTAGCTTTCATAGCTAAGAACTGATTCTCACAGTTAAAAATTAAGCCTTGCAAACAAAAGCTGTCTATATAATACAACTGAAATTTAATTAATTCAGCTAATTCTTCCTCCCTGTATCTGGTCTCCGGTTTCCACAGCTAAAAACTAAGGTCTGGTAACTAAATTTCAGTTGTATTGTATATATTATATATATTGTTGTATGATCAATTGTATTATATAAACTTCAGTTGTAACATATGCTAGTTCCTTTTTTTCCGTGTGTCCTTAATAGTGATACTTCTTATAATCTTAAATTTTGTATTTATCAAATATAAATTAATATTCAAGAGAGCAAAGATCCATCCTGGATGGGTAATAATTTTTCGTGTTTCGTTTCGCATGCGGTTTACAATTTGGGAAACTATTTCACTAAATAACTGTAAACTACCAGCCGTTCTAAAGTGCGTTAATAAAGTGCGACGTTGATTGCGGTCGAGTTCGCTGTTGGATGATGGTTAATTTTGCCCTTAGGAGGCAAAAATCTTTTTTCCAAGCCGATGCACGTCCGGCGAATGCTGCCACCTGTTGTAGGGTGTTTGTAGGCGTCGAGGACTGCACGGTGTCGCCAACTGACGTAGGCCAGGATGGATCACTCGACAGAGAGAGAGAGAGAGAGAGAGAGATCGGTCCTCTTCTGTCCGCAGCTTGTGGCTCAGCTCCAATCTTAGGACCTCACCTTATCGTACAGGATAGCACAGGTGCTTGACTTTCGCTGTATAAGTGATAAACTTTTTTACCCTTCCGGATTAACGCACACGGTATTTCTGTATTTTGCATCTTGGCGTTCGAAAGATTATCGGTGAAAAAATTCGATCGTAACTGGTTTGTTGCTCGTTCTGAACTCGCTAATTGATCTTCGCGTTATTACGCTCAGACGACTGAGACTCTTCGATCATCGTCTGTCGAGGTCGCGCGACGCCTCCGAATGAACGATCGCGCGACGTCTTCGACTCGTCGCGGTTACCGACGAGTGAGCTGCGACGAATCGTCAGTGATGACTTAACAATCCGTGGCGCAGCTGGATATTTCGTCGGAGCGTCGTGCGCGTTCGCGCTTTCGGCCGCGTCGAAGACATTCCGGGACTCGAAGGACGATCAATTATTTTTCGTCGGTCGGCCGATCGTAGCAGGTCCGTAATGGAAGGACGATCGGCCGAGAAACTTGAACGCGCGGCCATCTGTTGTCGGCGCGGATGCGCGACAAAACAAACAGCTTGCCAATTACGGGGTCGGGGCTGATTTCGATGCCGCTCGACATAATTTGGACCGCCGCGGAGGACAAAGGCGGCCCGCTGCCGCCACGCCTACTATCGTTAAGCTCCAGGACGAGTAGCTGCGAGACGACCTACCACCACTAACGCAAGGTTGCCTATATACCGGCCTTCTCTCGCCCCGGTGTCTCTATTTACGTCGCACAGGCCGCAGCTTCTGCCGCGCTTCTCTTCTCTTTTGTGTGCCGCGCACACTACCGCCAACCAGGACAATGTCCGAGATGTAGTTTCGTAGCCGAAACAAGGCGTGACGTTCTTTCCCGGTCAAGCTCCAGTTATCTTAATGCCGCGGACGAAAATTCACTCCCGCGCGGAAAAGGAAATCAAGCATCAATTCAAGACTTATATATTTTAATGTGTTATATTTTAATATAATCTTTTATATGTCCGATCAAGTCGTGTCTTTATACGATGAAAATTACGGATATACGAAAGGCGACTAATTTTCCGATTAGGTTTCGTCGATAAGTTCATTGGTGACTTCATCGGATAAAGGTGTCCATTGATCGGATAATAAAAATAATAATCGGATGCATCATTTGATCGGTTTATCCGATTGACATTTTTCTCAGTGTGCGGATATTTAATTCGGCATTCTTTTAAATAGGAGGATCTGTGGAGAAAAGGTTTAGTATTTGTATAAGAAATATCAGGAAATTTAAATCTTTATTCATGCGCTATTGACGCGAGAAAAATGGCTTTCGACCTTTTTCCCTTTTTCCTGTTTCCTTTTTTAACAAATCGCATCAATCGAATGCCCGCTCACGTATCTCGCGCACCTTTCAGGTTGTATTCTCGTCGTCACGATTTCTCGAGTTTTGTACTTCTTTCATGAAAATCTTTTGTCCCCGCGCCATTATTCCTTTTCATCAAGTCATTAAATCGAAAAGTATTAAACTATTAAACTATTAAACTATTAAATAACTGAACTAATATTAAACTATTAAATAACTTCAGTTAATATTAAATAAGTTAATATTAAATAAGTTAATATTAAATAAGTTAATATTAAATAAGTTAATATTAAATAACTTTCAGTTAATATTAAATAACTGAACTAATATTAAACTATTAAACTGACCGTTGCGATTATTTTATTATAAACAATCCATATTTATCAGTTATTTATAGTTTTCCTTTATACTTTATATTTTATACTTTACATTTCATCTCTCTTATACTTTTTGTATGCATAAATCCTATCGAATGCATAAAATATTAACATTGACAGTAACAATAATAATAACAATAATAATGACAACAACAGCAATAGTAATAATAATATACTTAAATCAAAATAAACACACGTATATTATGTATACCTTTACTGTAACGAACAGTAATGTACGAAAAACATAATAAACAAGATAAAATAAAGCACCGCTTTATGTATTCGCCGCCATACGATACATTTCACACAATCGTCCAGTCATAGTATGTTTACCTTTTCGAGACGTCGACATGCGGAGATCACATCGGTTTTTGTCATCCGACGAGATCTCGTTTCATAGTCTCGGGGAGAAATCAAACAACTTTCGACATACTTGAGCGTTATCTTAATCTTATCCACGCCGGTGAACGAAGATGCGAATTTGCGTGAATGCGCTCTGTTCGCGGGACGGACGAGTGAAAAAGTGAGACGTAGGGCCTGCGACGGATAGTGCGAATAGTGGAGAGAGAAACACAACCAACTACCACCACTCGTCACCACCTTTCGGCCGACGACGGTCATTGACTTTGTTTACACGGCAACGGTTAATCCGATCTATCGAGTAACTATCGTAATTAGCGAACTCTTGCATTTAATTGAAGTATATTCTTTTAGTTCGAAAAAGGATGTACCAATCACATGCAGGAGTTCACTAACTACGGTTGCTAAACCAGATTAACGTTGCCACGTAAACGTAGTCATTATCGCGCTATTGTAGTAGCCATATTCACGGGCGAACGGAATCATTTTAACTTATTCCGTATCACGTATCAGCCATTACCGGGCCTATAGGCAAACCGAGCTAACCATTTAATGACGACACAATCGCATTTGCGGGGTGGATTTGTAAATTTATGTTTTTAACGGCGCGTCGAATAGCCATCGAGTGACGGTAACGTGTCATCGAAAGCGCTATGTGCTGCGATTTTGAGTGCACGTACGTTCTTTCCCCTCCATTACACATACAGAAACGCTCCGTCTATTGGTGTAACACGCGTAAAAGTGTGCATCCACGGAAAAAAAGAATATTCTTATTTTGAGAAGATCCGTATTCTTAACATATACATGCTCAAATAAGATTATATTAGCGTTGGACAGATGAAACTTGTTTACACGAAGAAATTCCATGCAGTTCCATTAGGAATATCATATTCTCGTTATTCAAGAGTAATTTTCTTGAATTGAAAGTGAAGAATATTGCACAGAAAAGAAAGATATCTTTAAACCAAGAATTACAATTTTTTCAACTTGAAATTACATTATCCTTATTTGAATATATCTTATTCTTAGAGAAAGCAGTTTATAATATTAAATTGAATTATTGGAAGTTTTTATAGTAACAATTTCTTTATTTTATTTCAAAATGGAGGCAATAACAGGACGAAAAAGAGTCAATTGAAGTAGATGCCTGGACAACTCAGTGGTAAGAGCAGACATTCGTAAGTAAAAAGTCCCGAGTTCGAATTCTTCCAGCAACTCCGGCTTCCGGATTTTCTCCGATTTTTGTAAGAGCCAGGTTTCATATTTAAGATCACTTTAAGAGTATCTTCAGATACTATACGGCTTCATTGGCTACAAAGTATCTGAAGATGACCTAACCTAAGACGGTCTTAAATATAAGACCAGATGTATATTTTGAAGTGAAAAGGTTCATATTGTTGCAAGAAGATTACCGTACATTTGATTCAAATATATAGTTATTCAAAACAACATATTTATCTTTTTGATATAATTATTTTAAATGTTACGACAAGATTTATTATTTTCTGAATAATTATATTGTGATTTATAGTGGACTATCGTAATCTTGCATTAACATTATGATATTGTTGAAATTCAAGAATATTAAATTTGTGTAAGAATATATTCTTGCTTATATATGAAACAATAATTGCGTCTATTAGAATATACAAGTCTTGAATTGATACTAAATTATTTTCCGTATTGTCACATGGATAGACAGAGCGTCTTTGTGCGTGTAGTGGAAGAGAAAAACGCTAGCGTGCGCGGGCTCGAAATTGCAGCACTAGTCTCGGAGATACCCTTAGAAGCTTACCGCCGATCGTCCATTGGTCGTTTGCAGTCCCGTATGTATCTTTTCTCCCCTCCTACTCTTCCTCACCCCGCTAAAGCTAAAATGTCAGCAGACGTGTACGAGAAAGCAAGGAAAGAGTTTTCGTGCGGTGCACCTGAACGATAAGTCAGAGGAATGACGCGGGAAGGTCTATCCGCGCGAACATAGACGCTGACCGCTGGCTCTGTGAGTTCGGGATGGATAGATGGTTGTTTATAAGGGGACGGGGGAAGAAGGGGAGGGGGAGGGGTGTCCATGGGACGTCGACCGTGGACGAGGAAATCGTGAGAATTGCCAGAATGTCGTGCGTGCCCGGCGCATGCTTCCAAGGATTACTTGGGGATACGAGCAGCGCCTTGCGGAGAATCCGCAAGAACCGGCCTCGTTTTCAGCTGCTCCAGAAGCACGGGGACGCGTCGATTACTTGTCGATGTTCGTCAGAGCTTGTGTGCCTTTCGCTCGTTTATATTGCATTTCGAGAGACACCGTCCTCTCCGCCGTACTCCTTATAGTTCGCGGCGGAAAGTTCCAAAATTCCACGTTAAGCCAACTGACCAGTCCGAACAGAATTTAAACAATTCTATTCGTTGTTCTCCTCTTAATTTATTTGCCATACGTCAAGATGTCAAGTATGAAGATCTGGGTGTCTGATGCGCGCGTGATATTAAGAATTGTCGGGAACATCGGCGCATGCCGTCGAGCGAATGAAGCCTTTTCTTGTTTAGCCGCAGCCTTCGGCAGCCACAAAGCCATTTGTGTCTCACGAATAAAGTCGCGTGTGCACGCGTGTGTCCGGAAAATAGTGCGGGTTTGTAAGCTCCCTTCCCTCTCTCCCCGTCCTCTGTCCCTCACCTTTCCCGACGCCCCCGTTCTCTCCCGAAAATTCGCAGTCGGAACCCTTTTGTCGACGACGCGCTGCATGCACGCCGGAATAAACAGCTGCGAATGCCACTTCAATAACGGCCAAGCATCGAGATAGGATTTTGGTCATGGCCCGCATTCATGTGGTCCTCGAGAACGTGGTCCGGATAAATTCCGCGACGGTTCCTTCCCACTCGTCTACTTTCTTTTCACCAGCCGCTGCTCCGCTTCGCGCGCGGAACGATCGATAGTCGTACGTCAACGAAATCATTTAGTTACGCGTATCACCCAACTAAATGATTTGGTTACTGTAACCGATTCATTTGGTTGAAACGATTCCACCAAATGTTTGGTCATTGTTACCGTTTTTTTTCAGCGTACGAACGAATCCCCAAAAATGGCGAGCACGGGGCGACGATAAATCGACGCACAGCGTACAACGGGGTAATTCGCGTTATGTCGCGCGCAAAAAAGCGCCGAATACGAAGCATTAATGCGAGCACTTTAATGAATATAGAATGAACACACGACAGAACGTTCCTTTCTCATGCGGCCGTCGTTTATTGCAGACGGCGGCGGCGGCGGCGGCTTTATTGGCCGCTTTCATGCGCGCCTAAACGTGCGGTCCTGTGCTCGCACGTGGATCACGCACGGATCGGGAAACCGACGGGAAAACGATGAAAGCCTATGAAAGCGAGCATTGTGGGTGGTTTCGTGAGGGGCCTGGGATGGGTAAGAGACGATGCGGGGGCGACGTGGCGAGGGGGACGAGAATCCCATCTGTCGGCATTTTTGCGCCAACATTGTGCGTCTGTTTATATCGACAGACCGTGCAAGATAGAGTGAGAGAGAGAAGGAAGGATAGGCGGCGGAAGAAAGTGACGGAGAAAGAAAGGGAAAGCGTGAGAGAGGGGGGAAGGAGGGGGGGTAGGGGGGAAGGAGGATTCGCTTTATTGCCATATTGGTATATTGCCGCGGATCTGCCGGCGTAGTTTTTCGATCTTTTTTTTTTTACCTTCGCCGCACGCCACGAAAACGGCTGTACGACTCTCCACGGATACATTGGATACACAGCGCACAATGGTGCCGAGTCGGAAAAAATTCAGTTCCTGAAGTACGACTTTTTCAAACAATTTCATTAGAAAAGTGTTGTTTGATGGTACAAGATGCTCATAATCATTTTTCGTTTTGTCTGTGTACCGCATGATAGATTAATGTATAAATATTAAGAAGTTTCTAATGTGGATAGCATATAGATAGTTAAGATTAAACTCACATCCTTTAATTAATAACTTAACAATTTGCGTGTTATTTGCGAAATGGGTGAGAGACTTTCTTGTTCCGAATAGTCTTATCTACAAGTATATGACAGCTATTGTACCTAACGACAAGATTCAAGGTTCAATATATGATGTCTGTAGTTAGTTATAACAATTATCATATGTCCGTCGTAGACCGGGCCACTCTGAACAAAAAATTCTTTTTACCATTTTGCAAATAACAGGCAAATTTTTTAATTATTAATTAAAGAACCCTCTATATATGACCATTTTCAATCATCGACAACTCGAAATTTTGCGTGTTATTTGCGAAACGGCATAGGACTTTTCCCTTCAGTCTTCACCCGTTCTGCTTGCACGCCGCGGGAAACCGAGATTAGTTTGAGGCACCCTGTATATAAAAAGTCATTCAATGTTTCCCGCAGACATGTGTTGTTATAGCACCACTGTGCGCCGTCGTGGCTCTCTCCTCTCTGCGCACTCACACCGCGAGTCTCGCTCGTTTCCACGCGACGGTCAGTCACGACACTGTTGTCATAAATTCCCAACTGACGCACGATAGCCGGAGCGTATCGGAATATCGACGCGAATTTACTCCTTTGTTTTTCGTGGTTCCACCGCGCGCGCGCTTCGATGTCGGCGAGGATCATACCCCGTATCGGGCAGGCGAGCCGTCCTTTTCGTCGTATTTGCCCCCCTCCCCCTCTCGGAAAATGCCAAGGTTTAACGACAAGGGATTCCTCTAACGAGAACGAGTATCATTTCGTGTACTTCGACAGTAGAGCGTGTGTCAATTGGCGAAACGGGGGATTAATAAACCGAAATGTTATCGCTGCGAATAAGGGACAGATGATATCGACTCGTCAAAAAATGCAATATTCATAGGATATAAGAACATAAGAAATATTCACATAAATATATTTTGCACATATACAAATGTTAGAGCAATATGCAGCACTCGTCGAAACAAACTCAAGTCTTAATGAGCGGTACCGCAAAAGTACTAAAAACTATTTGTTTCCGAGTTTTTATAAAGTATTTTTTGCTGTAAAAATAAAACGTAAATCTAATTACAACAAAGGTTCCGTCTTCCGTTCGTTTTGAGTATGCATCACATAACGTATTTGCGTACGACATTCGCTCGTACACTCGTTCCAAACAACCTTCTAGTATCGACGAGTAATGTGATATCCGTGTTTCGTAAACATTTGTTGACAACAGTTTCCAATTCTCTGTGTCGGTTCATCTACGAATGCACGTACATGGCTATTTAATTACACATGAATTATACCATTGTTTTGTTCAACTTTGAAACTATAAATCGTTGACAGTGTATGGTTTCGTGTTGTGTGTTCGTAGCAGACAATATTTTAACGCATTACTGTGATCTCATATTCCAAACTGTTGTCGGCGTATCCTGATGCGCAATATTTTTTTTATCGTTTAGTTTACTTGTACACTATTAGAAAATATGAGATTGAGAAAAATTTATTATAATGTATCCTCCTAATGTATTATATATTTTCTTTATATCATTATATCAACAACGTTCTGATATAAGCGGACTCGGCATCGAATTTCAAAAGAAGCATTGTCCTTCTTTTTTTCTTTGTATAAGTTCAGCGTCTCGCACGCTCAGTCATTGTGAATGTGTTGCGGGCAACGACGGTTTTTATACAAGTTTTTGCCCACGTATGAAGTGGTGGCTGCTGCTGCCGCTGCCGCGCGTAACCCTTACGAATCCAGGTGGGTTCATGGTTGTCGGTAACAAGATATGAGGGGTGGTCGGAAGAGAAAACGGGGGAGGCACGAGAGGATACTCAGAGAGAAAAACGCGACGGGGAGGTGGGAGGAAAGAGTAGATACCACAGGCTGGCTATAAGCAACCTGCTCTCAGTTTGACACTGACGCCAGCTGTTCCTCTCGTTTTAGTTCCGAACGAAGGATAGTGAAGTCTGCATTTAGCATTTACAAACGGAAAGCCAGGAGAGCCTTTCGCGAGGACATCCTGCCCGAAATACATACCTCTCCATCATTCGTTACGATGCGGAAGGGCAACACGCACACGTGTTGGTGCGTGACTTTGTCGAACGGACTGCGTAATTCTATCTTGTTGTTACAGTCTACCAAAAAAATATTGCCAACGGTATTAAATTAAAACAACTCACCACTTGTGTTAACATTTACATTTACATTTTGTGTGAGCACTTGACGCTCGCATGAGATATACAGAGCTGAATACCCCGGGTTCGTGGGTGTGTAGAACTCATTGAGTTGGACAAAAAATTTCTTCACCATTTTGCAAATAACACGCACATTTGGAAGTTATTAATTAAAGAAGCTTCTGTATAGGACCATTTTCAATCATTGATAGCTCGAAATTTTGTGTGTTATTTGTAAAATAGTATAGAACTTTTTTCTTTAATTCAATGAGTCCTACACCCCCGCGAAGTGGGGGCATTATATTACACGCATGACGTGTCCAATTATTCGTGGAAATGTCCAAGTGTTGAAATGACGTATCAACTTTCAAAATATTTCTAGTAGATTTGTTGCTACCGCCATCTATAGTGAGCCTTCAAAACTAACCGGAATACCTAATAGCTTGGTAATCGCGTTGTATATAATATATAATGTTCTAAACATGTACATTTTTAGTCCGTTTAGTCCAGGAATAAAAAAACAAACCTTAGGATTCTTTGGATCCAATTAGTTACATTCAGTTGCCTGGTAAACAGGGTACCTGTATTACCTACTTACATTTATTTAATTTTTTTAAGTAGATAGATATACTAGTGTTATCTTTTAATTGAAATTTGAATTAATTTGTTAGCAATTTAGGTTTTAACCGAAACATCGTAATTAAATTACTAACAAATTAAAAACAAGATTTAAGAAAAAATTAAGGAATTTAATACTATATTATTATTGCATAACATTATTATATTGCTCTTATCATGAAAAAAAGCAAGTATCTATTTATTATTTTTTCATCTGTTATTTTGTATTTCTTTCTAAATAGCACAATCTTCCAAAGGACGTTTTTAAATGTGAGACTTCTCTGGCCGTCTTCAGGACGTCTTAAAGACATTCCTTGCAGGCCTGTATTCTACAGTCATGGACAATAAAGTTGTCTGGTCATTTTGGTTTTAGTGAGTTTCGGAACGCATCAAATTTCATTCATCATGCGGGTTGCGGTTCGTTATGACATTTCACTTATTTGACACGTCAGGTTTTATTCACGTCATTTGCCTCTTTTCATGACAAGTCACTGTGCTTCCCTCAGCGCATTAACGCTTCCCCTCTTTCGAAATGTGATGCTTTTTGCTGAAAATTACAGTGAAACGACCAGCAATCTTATTGTCTATGACTGTATGGAACGTGATATAGTCTGTTTGCCGACTCTTAATGGACCAATTACAATAGTTACATGACGTTTCACTATTATAGGCCCTTTAATAAGAGTCGACAGTCATAATCGCCAGTCAGATCGGTCTTCACAGTAGTTTGATATGGGCTCTATAAAAAAAGATTGAAATAATGATTGCGTTCAGAAAACACAACGTTTAGTGAGCAGTCGATGATTATTGGTCTCTTTCGTTAAATCCTTAAATTTAGAACGATTATATTGACGAATTACTTAACCGTTGTGCAATTTTATAATCTACGTAATTTTTATTACAAATTTTTATAAAGTCTTTCATGAAAACATCATCTAAAAAATATCTGGATAAATAACGTTACTTATCTTTCATCTAGATAAACTAAAAGCAGAATCATCATCTCACCTAAGATGAAATTTTCGGATTTTCATCTCATCTTCATCTAGATGAATCTGAAATCATCTGAGGCAAACACTGCCTATAAAATATATTTATCGTTTCTATAATATAACGGCAATATTACTGAATGCCTGCGTCGAAGTGTCGCGTAAAGATGCGATAAACGGACGAAAGATTTATCGAATAACCTTCCGGTTCTCGCGTAGAGGCAATTAGAAGAGCGAATATACGAGTGAAGGAGGAGGCGAAGGAACGCGCGACGGGACCTTTGTTTTATCAGAAACAAAACGACAGGTAAATAAAGAGAAAGAAGATAAGGGAGTCAAACGAGATTGTTGGGTATCACGTCTCTCGTCGAGATGCTGGATCGTGCCGCTCATTTATTTCGCCCGAGTCACCTCGTAGACGAGCGGAACTGCGAGCGGCTCCGTCGAATAAAGCGCCCGAACAAACAATGCGGCTTCTCTCCAGATGCTTCCGGTCTCTTATTTCATCGGATAGCCATCCGAACACGTGCCGCGCTTCCTCCTCCCCTCTCTCTCTCTCTCTCTCTTTCCCTCTCTCTTTTCCTTTCTCGTTTCCTTCCGCAAGAGTAATAGGTGAGAGTTCGGCATTCCGCTCGCTGTTATTATTTCATTGCATTCAATAATTCGATCGCAAATCAACTATGAGATCGAGAGGTCGCTTCGGATCGCGGTGTGCTCGCCAGAAGATTTCCGTCCGGCTGATTAGACACCTGTTATATCCAATATCGTGAGCTTTCCGACACGCCGATCGGTTATTTCACGCCAGTGATCGATACGCGCGTTTTTCGAAAGTGAGAGCCCGCGTTCCCAGCTCGGCTCGCGTTACTCCCCGAATCAAAATTTGGATGCTACCTTAACGATCTTAAGGGTAGTTTACGCTTATTCTTATAGAAGACCTCTAGAATAGAGACTTATTTTGACGACTGACTCAATCAAACAATAGCTCAATTATTAGAATAGAATATGGTAGTGTTTGAGAGATATATAGTGTACAGGGCGTATATTCTTGCAAGTACGATCAAAGTCAAATGCCGTCAGGACGTTCAAATTTCCGTACGTGACATTTTATCAAAAAGTCACGACTCGTGCTCGCTCCTCCTTGCCCTCCTCTGTGAGTGACTCGGCGTCGATCGAGCTGCATCCGTGTTTATGCGCATACATCTCTCTCTCTCTCTCTCTCTATCGGTACGTACGTCAGATAGGCGAACGCCTATGCACACACCACGACCCGACGTGGTCCCACCTGGAGGATGTCGTCGCGTGCCATTAAGGGTCCCGTTGGCAAACGTTTAACGACGATATGCCCGGAGCACGTGTCAGAACATCCTCCCGGCAATAAAAGCCCTCTTAGATTTCGGCTTCTCTTTCCCTCTCTCGCTTGTCGAGCCACTCGATCCTGCGTTTCTCTCCTCCGACACAGCCGTCGGCAAGGCAAGCGGTGCAGCCTGCGAGTCGCGACGAGAGAGGAGGAGGATGAAGGAGGGAGAGGAAGTATGCGTGCGTCTCTCTCCTTCTTGCTCTTTCCCCTTTGTGCCCTTTCGCTCCATTCCCCTCCCTCTCCCCCTTCCCTGACTCACGCAAGAGCGGCTTGCATTTCCTGCGCGGCACGCGACTCCGAAGTCCAGCTGCTTCCTGTCTGCCACTTCTTCTTCTTCTCCTCCCACCTCCTTTTTCCGTTCCGCCGACCCACGCATTATTCTACATCGTCGACTGACTGTCCCCCGTGATCCCGTTCGTCCACGTGGTTCCTTCGAGCGTCCTGCCGACCCATTGTGCTCGAAGGAGATCGTCTTTCATGCCTTCGTGATATTTTGAATTTGCATAGTCGACAGAGAGAGAGAGAGGGAGAGAGGGGTGAACTATGCGAAAGTGAAACAAAAGGAGAACGAGTATGCCGAGGAGGCTGCGTTTTGTTTCTCGTCGAGAGCCCTCGTTGATCGTCGCGTCAAATTCGCAGGTTTCATTGAAATCAATGCGAGTCTCAAGACGTTTGCTACTTATGAAAGTTAATTAAGCTAATACGCCTGGAGGGTCTTAATTTCGGTAAGGTCGTTTAATTACTACGTGTATCGGGACGGGAAGCAGCGGTTAGTCTTCACGAAACCGTGTCCAAAGTGTGTTTACACGACTGAAGTAGTCTGTGACGCGATGATAACCAGCGTGTCGGCGCTCCTCGAAGTTGTTCCATCAACATGTGTGGAAATACGGCGTAGCGGGCGACGTCGGGACGTCTTCGCGATAAGCACGTTGTTTTAATTCGCATGGGAGAAACACGAGAAGTACTATATTTAAACGTGGAATTAGCGAGAATACTCGAGAATGCGCGAGAACTTGACGATGTTTCACGTTCAAATGGCGGGATGAAGTAGGGGAAAAGTGGAAGTTGTTTGGGACAAACGGAGATGGAGAGAAGACAGTTGGCGCAGAAGTACTTCGGATACCGAGAGAGAAAAGGAGAGGAGGAGAACACTTGTCCCTTCGAAACTATAAATGCGACGTTATATGAAGGCGAAAAGTGTGCGAGTATCGGCGAGCGACAGCGTGGACGATCTTCTCGGTACTTTGGATTGTTGCTGTTGATGATACTGCTAGGGGTGAGGTAACAGCGGTTGGCTGCCGGCAGATGGCGACACGTGTATCATTTGCACGCCTTCACTGCGGCTGGTTATTCGATTGGTTTTCGGAAATATTTCCGCGTGAGGAATATAGAAGAATTTTCAATCTTATTGCAGGATGTTTTCCATAACATGAAAATAGAAAGTGGAATTCGAGTTTGCGGTGTTCGGGCATAATAATTTTCTTTCCACATATCCCCGAAGAAAAAAATGGCAAGAATTTAAATCTGGCGAGGTAGGGTGGTCGTTCGAGATCTCCATTGGTATCGTCTGTAAAAATTATTTGTTTTTAAGATCCCCCCGTTTTCAAATATTTCGGTCACTGTGTTGCAAAATTGTATTCGCTTTCCCATAGCTGTTGGATTTAACAATTGATACATTGTTAATTTGTATAGGTGTAGCTTTATCATATTTTCTACGATTTTCCATAAATTTTCCCTTTTTAACCCGAGAACGTGAGCAGCTTTCCGAATGAAAGAATTGGGATTCGTTTCGAAATATTTCGCGATGTCTTCAATAGTTTCTTCTGTCGTTACGGCACACGGGGGTCCAGGTAAATCGTGCTTTCGGTCATGTAATGTACCACATGTGACAAAATTATCAATAATCCTGCGCAAAGGTATCAAGAAATCGAGAACACTTTGGACGATCAACGCAACGCATTACGACAGAGGCGTAATATTCACGCGCCACATAAAACAGTAAAAATCTAACCTTTTCAGTGTGTTCTCACTTGCAACTCCTTTCGATCCACACTTGATACAGAATCCGCGATATGCATTTGCGTAAATCTTTCCTCTTCCATAAAAGCACTCGATGAGATATACCTTTTCTTCGATGGTGAGGTCGCTCATGTTTCTCTTCCTAATCTGCTTTCTATAACGGCTGAAACAGAACTGACGAGTACACGATTACATCTGTATTAATCTTCGTCGGACGGATAGAAGAAAGTTACAAATATTTACGTTCAGCAACTTCCTAATGGTCACCCTGTAAATCGACAGGCTTGTTAAATGGAAATTATCGGCTGTGCTCTTTGAAGTTTGGCCAGACGAGAAGAATCGAAATTTGCCGGATTTAAAACCGGCTCCGACGCGAACCGTCACGAGGGATACACGCTCTGCCGGTACGAGAAATTGCAATAATTATTTCATTTATATCGTTAACCACACGCGAGCGACGATAGCTGTTTAAGCAGCGCCGTGTTTGCTCGTTCGAATGAAATTAATTAAACGAATGCGGTTTAATTGACTTTGCGATCCGATCGGATTTCCCGAGCGACGTGGAACCGCGTTACGTTGCGTATATTAGCTACACACATACACACACACACATACACACACGTAAACAATATTGCAAATACGTTTCGTCGTCGTCCTTCCTGTCCGCTTGTCTTCCTCTCATTTCGCGACGCAGCGTCGGAGGCGCAGGCGCGCCTCCCACGATACAAACAATATCGATTGCCATAATTAACCGGTCGCAACAAGCGCATGAAGTTACGCGACTGGATGCACGCGTGCATGCTTGCGTGCGTATCTGTCTGCTCGTTTTCATTGTGCGCGCTTACCGACACGGTCCAATTCAGCGGAATCGCGTCTCGCGCTCGCATTCACGACGGGACGCTTTTAACGTTATTGCACACACGTGATACTTCCGAACGATGCGGATACGGTTTGCGTTCACAGGGTGGACCGTCAGTCACGGGGTTACCGTAACTTCAAACACCATTCGGCAGCCGCGCGCGCGAGCGGTGATCGCGCTTTCTCGGTAAAAGTCGACGAATCGAAGGCTTAGATACGACGTACGATAGATTCTTACTTAAAAGTCGCACGATTCTACGACTTCGTGGAATTTCTACACGGATAAGATGAATATTCTTATTTTGAAGTGACCCGTGTCGGAGCGATTCGCAACGTGTACATGCTCAAATAAGATTATGTTAGTGTTGGATAGATAAAACTTGCTTACACGAAGACACTCCATATATAGTTACACTAAAAATATAATATTCTCGTTATTCAAGAGTAATTTTCTCGAGTGGAAAGTAAAGAATGTAAGAACGATATCTTCGAATCAAGAATTACAATTTCTTTAACTTGAAATTATATTACCAGTTTTGAGGCTTTCACGGCCATCGGTACAATCCAATTGCGTTGCTTTCGAAGGTATGCCGCGTCTTAAATCAGCGTTCTGCCAACGTTTCGCAAACATTATAATTTGTATCATCAGAGCTTCGGGTTCTGATATTGAGCCTTCTTGGATATTGGTTGTCCTGATATATTCTTTTGTCCTTGAATGGAGGGTAGGGGGGAAAGGACGGGTTGGTTCCAGCCATTCAGCGTGTTTTTTATTGATCAGCTGATCAATTAAAAAACCGGAAGGGCAATATGCCAAATAGGGTTCACATGCACACCCTTGTTTCGATTGAGATGTTTCAAAATTTCCAGGCCTTCATGATGGTTTTCCGGCGAAATAGCCTTGTGACGGAGCCAATACAGTAGCCTTGTCGTATTGTTCGGAGTGTCCAGTCTCCATTCGGTGTTTTGTTAAAGCTGATTGAGAAAAGTGGACTAGTTCATTTAGTCTATAGTAACTATTTTATTAGTAAATATTTATGACTCCTCTCTCTCTCTTTCTTTCACTCATTCACTCTTTATTCTCTTTCTCTTTCTCCATACACAGGACACATAAACACAAGATATAAAGACATGACGAGAACTTGTAGAATTTGTCAGTTTACCAGTTGGTATGTCTGATCACTGAAATAAAACAGCACGGCTCGCCGTCAGTAGTTGGATTGGGTTGACCACAACGAGGTTGAAGTTACGGGGAATTTCTTCACATACGAAGTGAAAATGTACATCAGAATGAAGTGGGAATGTCAAGTTATTTTAAGATAATTTACGTAGAACGAAAAAATGTTTTTAATAAAATGACGATAATTACCTGAAATGATTTTTCTTACGGACTATATATTTAGTAATAGTTATGAAATATATCTCATTTTTTGTTATCAAGATTTGCTATCGATCGCCAAAGTTTAGTTTAATGATCTAAATGTCTAGTTCGAGCAACTAAATCTTGATTCTTAAAACTATATATTTACTTCATCCAATCAAATTATTTCGTAATTATCGCTGAACGTTTGGTCCGCAATATTTCACTGAATTATTTAGTAACTGTCACTAAATTTTGTTATACATCACCGAATCCTTCTTTCGTGTGTACGCACACGAAAGACACGAGTCTCCCGGCGGTTCAGCAGCTCGATTAATTTTCGCGCAGACAATTCGAAGATGGAATTTTTCGATGGCGTTATCGGCATCCTCAGCGCCTTCGCCCGTTCTCGCCGTTCTCCCGTTTCTTATCGGATTTCGATCAGACGAGAGCGCGGGCTCCGACCAGGAGGGAAAACAATTTGCTTGCCACGTGTTGGGAAACCACTCTCTTAGAATCGGGCCAACAGTCGCTCGATTCCTGTGCGTTCACTCGTGTAAACTGATCACGTCACGTGAACGTTCGCGGCCAGCACTCTTTCCTCTTTTTTGTTTCCCCCTTTTTTTTTTTTTAGTATACTCACCCGCCCACGTGGCTCGAAGAGGCCGAGGCGGAGGTGAGGCGTGTGCCAGCAGGGCGCGGAAAAACGATTAGTTTTTAATTTGGTCCAGGTTGATCTGATCGCGCGAAACGCTGCGGTCGAGAGAAGCCCGCTCGCTCGCTCGCTCATTCATTCGTTATTACCTCTTAGACTTTCGGCGATTCGGAGGGTGCGTCGTCCTTCCTTCTCTGCTTCCCTTTCCTTTCTATCTCTCACACACGGCAGTCTCCTCTCGTTTCTTTTCCCCCGGCCCGTTTTTTGCAGGGGCGTTTCGCTTCACGTTCCAACTGCGTCTGGCACGATCGATCAGAATCAGAATTGCCCTCGACCGCAACTCGATCGAGAAATGCCCGACCGCTCCACCCTTTCGCCCTGAATTTCCTATTTTCGGGGCTATTTTTCTCCGAACGTACGGCGGCGGCGGCACCGCACTTCGCGTTCGCGAGATCGCAGATTCACGAGCGTCCCTCGTATTCGCCGGATGAATTCCGCGGAATCGCGTCCCGATTCGGTAATGACGACGCGAACCGATCGGCCGCGAACTGTTCCGACACGACATGCAGATTTGCAACTCCCGATTATTCGATTCACGGGCGTTTCCGCGTGCGCCGTTTTATTTATGCGCGGATATATCGCGTTAACATAATGCGCACATCTGTCTGATTTACATACGACCGTATTTCGCCGTTTTCATACATACGCGTGTCAGCGTGACGGTTTCTTATAATTGTATCGAATCCGATTTGTTCGAAATCCGGCAAAAGAAAGAGAGGCATTATCTTGCTCTTATCCATCGTAGATACGAACGGAGAAGCGACATCGAGTTCGACATATCGAACGTATAAGAACGTTGAAGCGGTTCTTAATTGAAAGATTTCAATAGAAATGGATAAATGAATGTGACAAACTGAGTTAAATTTTCAAAAATTTTGAATGATACGATTAGTCAATTATTCTAACGTGAGTGGTAAAGAACAGAGAGATTAATTTAACCATTTGAAGCGCATACTTTTCCTCCCGCCTTTTCATCAAATTTTTCATCAAATTTAGCACCCGGGGTTCTTTTGGGTCGAATTCGATCGATACCTCTTTCTCAGAAAACCGTGCGAGACGCACGCCTCTCAAGGAAGGTCAATTCTCTCCCTTTTCCCCGTCTCTCCCCCTTTTCCTCTCTCTCTCTCTCTCTCTCTCTCTTTCTTTTCGCTTTCCAGAGCCAAGAAACGTCTGCGAGCCGTCAGCTCTCCCCTCGCGCATTTCGTCCATCTTCGGAGATCGGGTCTCATCGTGTGCAACATGTCGCGTGCAGGCACGTGCTCCATAATGTATAATCTGACCTGTGGCCGCAGGCATTCTACAGCGCCGATATAAATTCGAAAGGGCGGGGACGAGGGGAAGGCGACGGGACGAAGAAGAAGAAGACGAAGCGAAGAGAGCAACCGGCGAGAGAGACAGAGAAAGTTCAGCGGAGAAAAAGAATCGCGAAGATCGACGAGTACTCGTTCGATATTAGATACGATTTTAGACACGATTTCCTCGATAGCTGCAATATGCCGGTTCAGCTTGCCGGCGGAAAGTTGATTTTCATCGTTTCCCTCGTCGGTGCGAAGGAGACGGCTCGGTATGCAGTATTATAATTTATTATTTATGCAAAAAGCAACGTAGAAGAAGTAATTTACATACTGCCATTTTCCAATATAATCTCCATCTTTTTCAAGCCACTGACGTCATCTTTCCGGTAGCTTCCGTATCCCTTGAGAAAACAATTCTTCTGGCCACAGACGCACCCACTCTTGAACAGTTTCGATGACTTCTTCATTGGAACGAAATCCCCCCCCCCCCCCCCCCCCCCCCCCC